>NC_142807.1:47468250-47618250 GCF_049724085.1 Artemia sp. Qi Xiang Cuo | reverse complement strand
ACAATAGATACATCAAAAGAACTGAATTTTTATACTATTTCAATTATATAAAATGCATCAAGTTTCGTGTTTGTCATCGAAAGTTACGAGCCTGAGAAAATAACTGCCCAATTTTTGAAAAAGGGTGGAAACATACCTAAGAAATTAAGTGATCTTAATAAAAATCACGTCATCAGATTCAGCATATCAGAGAACCGTACTGTAGAATTTTCAAGCTATTATATACAAAACTGTGGAATTTTGCATTTTTTGCCAGAAGAAAATTACGGATGCGTGTTTATTTGGTGTTCTTTTTCTTATTTGGGAGTGATTGTATTGAACCAGTGATCTTAGAAGATCGGGAGAGGGCTCATTTGGTCGGAGATCAGAAGTCTTAGTGCCCTTTATAAGCGACCAAAAATATTGGAGGGCAGCTAGCCCCCCTCCTACACCCCTTTTTGCCCAAAGTCGCCCGACCAAAATTTTGAGATAGCCATTCTGTTTAGCATAGCCAAGTCGAAAAATATAATAGCTTTGTTTTGAGGAAGACCTGACCCCACAGTCCCCGGGGGGGCTATAAGCTGTGAACATTGCACATTGTTTACCTACAGTATTGATTATTGGGAAGTAAACCAACATTTTTGAGGGAGGGGGGTTATGTGGGAGGATATTTTCATGAAGAAATTTTTCGTGGGGGAAGGGAATTTTCCATGGCGGAGTAGCAAGATTTCCCTGTATTATTTAAAAAACGATAAGAAATTAAATAAAAAAATAAGTTTTTCAACTGAAAGTAAGGAGCAATATTAAAAATTAATATTAAGGAAGGGCAATCCCCTCATATACTTTACAATTTCTGTTCCTCTTAAGTTTTAATGCTGCTCTTTATTTTCAATTGAAAAAAACGTGTTTCTTTTTATTTAATTTTATTGATGAATTATTCCTTTCATGTCTGATTAAGTTGAATGACACAGACTTGCTACTGCTGCAAGGTCTTAAAATTCCTTAGCTTGAAATCCGTAATAAATCAAGCCGAGGAAGGACAAGGATTGGGTACTGTAGAAAGCTCTTATTCTTCCTTGTTTTTACAAGGAAGGATAATATAATATATATTATCCTTGTATATATAATACATATATAGAAGGATATCCTTCCTTGTATATGTATATATATATATATATATATATATAGTATATATATATATATATATATATATATATATATATATATATATATATATATATATATATATATATATATATATATATATGTATATATATATAGTATATATATATATATATATATATATATATATATATATATATATATATATATATATATATATATATATATATATATATATATATATATATATATATATATATATATATATATATATATATATATATATATATATATATATATATGTGTGTGTGTGTGTGTGTAGCCTATGTGTGTGTCTTTCAACTAAATCTTCTAGTCTGCCCTTAACTTAATCGGACAGAAGATGAACTAATCTTTACTAAAACAGGAAAAATTTGCCTGTTCCTTTTTGGTCAACTGAAATTAAAATTAGTCCTGTCTAGTAACCGGAAAAGCGTCCGCTGGGCAGCCTGGTGTGACAAGGGTGACTGGAAAGTCATACTTTGATGGTGATCATTGCTGACAAAGTCTGCCCATTGGGTCCCCTCAGTTCTCTGAAGCCACTTAGATTGAAGAGTGCAGAGACGGCGCTGGATAGCTACAGTTGGAGTCCAAGTTTCAGCTTCTTACAGCAGGATTGAAGAGGCTGAGGCTCCAAGGATCTTCATTGAAGCCTCAGTCTGTTCAATCCTATTGTACGCACCAGTCTATATGTTTATTACCAACCCATAGAATTATCAAATCATAGAGTTATCATATCAAATATATCTTCCGACTCCTTACTTATTTCACAAGTTTGTAACCAAAAGTAAATGATCCAGTATCAGTCGCTTGAGTTTGGGAGCTTACACCTCCAAAGTCAGTAATTTTGAACTTATGCTGGAATCAGTTTGAAATTTTCTGCTTCAATATTGGGCTTTATGTATAGTGAGTGAAAAAGTTTTCATGCTCACAGTTTTCTATACATCCACATTCACACGTTGGGCTATCAGTCATGCCAATTCTATGTAAGAAAATAATTCAGTTTCGAATGGCCTGTTATAAACTGAGTTAAGATATGGCTTGGTTCAAGTTTTTGCGCACAAATTAAATCTTCTTTACATTTGAAAAATCTAACAGGCCAACTACTCATATAATTTTCAAATATTACACACCATTTATTGTATAGAGCATTTTTTAAAACACTACGGTTCAGTTGGAAAGGTGAAAAATAATTTTCCATCAGAAACTCAACTCCTAGCAACTCAGCAACTATTTCATCGGTAAAAAGGCTATGATCAACGGAATATCTATTTAAAGGAAAACTAGGATGCACAATATCTGGTCAAAAAGGGGGACGTCCCTTTTTAACAAACCTCATCACTGCCAGTTCTATTGCTCTTAGACCGATTGGAAGAATACCAGAAAGTGCCGTAATAACATGATTTTGAGCAGTTCTAAACGACTTTGGAGTATTAAGGGTTGAACATCTTTGTGCTGACTGTAACATATTCTGTATATTTTTTTTTCTTAAGGCCCCAATCCATACTGGAGCAGCATACAAAATAGTACTTTCAATTACATAGTACTTTCAATTACCTTTTTCAGGTATTGTACGGAATATCTTGAATCCAATTACCATTGTCCTTGTGGCAGAGCACTCGTTCTTGAAGTGTTGGGAAAATACTTCTTTAAGCTTACGGGCTTAAGCTTAAAGACCGCAGTACTTTATGATAATAATAAAAAAACAAGTTCTTTAACTGAAGGTAAGAAGCGACATTAAAACTTAAAACGAACAGAAATTATTCCGTATATGAAAGGGGCTATCCCCTCCTCAGAGCCTCGCTCTTTGCGCTAAAGTTTGACTCTTTGTCACAGCTCTACTTTTTAAAACAATGAGGACTTTAGCGTAAAGAGCAAAGCGTTGAGAAGGGGACAGCCCCTTTCATATACAGAATAATTTCAGTTCGTTTTAAGTTTTAATGTCGCTTCTTACTTTGAGTTAAAAAAACTTGTTTTTTTTAAATTTAGTTTTTGATCATTTTTCTACTAATGCAGGTTCGAATTTAGCTCACCGTGTATGAAAAATTAAAACAAAATTTGCATATCAACTGCATCCCCCCGTCATATTCCCTCCAGACAGTTCCATCCTCGCTGAGAATCCCCCCTCCCTGTTAAATTGCTTGCGGACGATTCACCCTGGAAAATCCTCCTTGGAATTCTTTCATTTGAATGAGACTTTAATTTCTAATTGGTTTTTCGATCACTCCAGAATTTCCCCTTTCCGTGGAAATTATTTCCCAGAAAACAAAGCACACGGAAAAAAGCCCCTGGATAATTCCCCCGGAACATCTCCGCATAAAAAGTTTGGCAAAGAGAATGTAAGAAAATTAAAAAGTATTTCGTATAGTAATTCTGTCAAAACACCCCAGTGTAGTATTTACCCAGGAATATCCCCTCCCTAGAAATTTCCCTCCCCAAGAAAAATTTTCTTCATAGAAATCCACCCCAACCAAACCCCCCCCCCCCCCCAAAAAAAAAATGGCTGTATACTTCCCAATAACAAATACTATATGTAAACAATGGTCGAATTTCATAAATTACAAGCCTTTCCCTACGGACTGTGGGGGTCATTTTATACCTAAAGACACAATTATTTAATCTTTCAATTATACTGAACAAAAAAGCTGTCTAAAAATTTTGATTAGATTATTTTGGGGAAAATAGGCGTGGGAGGGGGCCTAGCTGCCCTACAATCTTTTGAATCACTTGAAAGATCAAAGAGAATACGAACTTTTAATTTCCATTCAAATGAGCCCTCTCCCGATATTCTATACGATCAATCGTGGAAAACAAAATGACAAAAAAAAAACAAATAAGCACGCATCCGTGATCTTTCTTTTGGAAAAAAAAAATACAAAATTCTACATTTTGCAGAGAGGAGCTTAAAAGCTCTATAATAGGGTTCTCTGATATGCTGAATGTGATTGTGTGAAATTCGTTAAGATTCTGTGACTGTTAACGGTTGTTTCTCCCTTTTTTTGAAAATAAGGCAAATTTTCTCAGGCTCGTAACCTTTGATGGGTAAGACTAAACTTAATGAAACCTATATATTTGAAATCAGCCTAAATTTCAATTGTTTTCATACATCTATTGGTATCAAAATTCAGTTTATTAGAGTTTCGGTTACTATTGAGCCGGGTATTGAGTTTTACTTACAGTTCGTTACCACGAACTGTTTGATCAAATATAGTATAGCCCTGAAGCAACTAATTGAATACCTAGTCAAGGAAACAAATTAAAATTTATTTCATGATTGGACTGAAAAATATTGAATTTCGGATATGTATGGATGCTAGTATTTTGAAAAACGGATTTGAACCGACCTTCCATCAGTATATTTATTGAATTTCTACGTTAATAGAAAATTATGTGTTTCACCCAGACATGCTTTATTTAAATTCAAGATTGGAACCTGCTCCTAATGCAACATAATCAGTAGGCTAAAGGCTTGAACTTACTTGAACAGAAATATATATATATGTATAAATATAAATATAAATATATATATATATATATATATATATATATATATATATATATATATATATATATATATATATATATATATATATATATATATATATATATATATATATATATATATATTTCTGTTCAAGTAATATATATTTATACATAAATATATATATATATATATATATATATATATATATATATATATATATATATATATATATATATATATATATATATATATATATATATATATATATATATATATATATATATATATATATATATATAAATCTAGTTCTAAAAATGATCGCTGTTCAAGATTAACACAACGTATACTATGTAATTCTACTAACCATCCCTGTTATAGCTACAAGCAGTCCTTTGCTGAGACTTTTCTAAAACAAATTTTTAAAAAGTGCTGTATCCAAATTTGACTAAACCGTGGTGAGTAAAAAGGAGCGTTGATGATTAAATTCCTGTTTTTACCTAGCTGTTCAAAGAATTTAATATTACACGACTCGAAGAGCATTTTTTATCAGCATACAGAAGGGAATTGAGCGAAATATTGTCGCATTGCACAGTTTTTTTCTCTTCAGCAAAAATAGTAGCAGCTTGTTGATGCCCCTCTGATGGCCTCTTGATTATGACTTGATTACCCTGTAATTGATCAAAGAAGGTGATCATATTCATCTAGTTTCATAACTAAACACGCCTATTATGAATGTTTACGTATCAAAAAGATATTGTAATGAGATATCCGAGGCAAGGAATATGGGGGCTTGCAAGAAACTGTGTAAGCTGATCAAGAAAAATACAAAATTTACATACCCGTATTTAATATCAATAGGTGACTTTAATTGTGCTTTGGGCAATCAAGGGTTCTCCAGAAGCCCTTTTCTTGAGATATCAGCTGTTCCTTCGTATTGACAAACTGAAGAATATGAATCACATGTCTATGTTGGTCCCAGCTCATCAACTTCAAACCTCGATTAAACTATTTGTTGATTTCCCATCAATCAAGCCACTGTACTTTGTGATGGCTACTGTTTTGACCGCTTATCTATTTGTGCGACAATTGAGTGCAATATTTAAATCAAGACCCTGCATGAGGAAAGGGAATTATATGTTGAAGAATGAACCCACGTTGATAGTCAGTTATTCATGTCCGATGCGTGACATGTTACTCAACAAAATTAAAGTTCATTTTAACTTGCTTTATTAAGAATGTTGGTCATATGTCTAAAAGAGAGAGATTAAAATAAATAGTACGATTTACCTTTTACAAATAAATTATGCACTTCAAAGTACAGAAAAGTTTGTTGTCCCATATTCATACGTTTGCGAAAAAACGGAAGTGACCAATTGTTCTAAAAATCATAGTCTAGTTGTAGCTTATGATTTGGCTAAACTGTGGATCCAAATCTGGTATAAATCCAACAAACCACGCTCCAATAGAGTAAATAAATTGTACCTGAAGACAGAAAGAGACTCTACAAGAAGCCTCAAAGAAAAAAAACTGACGTTGATTCAAAAAAAATGTTGATATAACAGCCAGTGATCCTTCACTTCGGTGGAAAAGCTTTTAATACAATGACCGGACTACTGTTGGTAGCATTCCGAGAAAAAAGCTGGATCGATTATTAAAATAGTGAGTTTTTATCTCCTGACTTTGTTGTTGAAAGTAAACGTGAAAAAGAACTCGGTTGTTTGTTTGTTAATTCCATTTGATGTACTCTTATAGTGACGCAGTCCAATATTAAGTTTAGTCTAAAAAAAAATTGACAAAAGAACTTTTGTTAGTATTTATTTTATATCTGCTAAACACTTTGAAGAGTGTAGTAGTCTTTTCTCCCTGCACCCTTTGTTGCCTTTTCAAATGTCGGTTTTTTTCGTTATTGTGCCGAAAAAATTTTGTATAGGCCTGATTATATCTATACCGAAAAAGGAGAATATAATCTCAGGGATTGTCGATCATATAGGCCTATAACCATCTCAAGCGCCACTTTTAAAACGTTTGAGTCTGTTACTCTTAAAGATGTTTTCCAATAGTGCTCTGTGCCTGCGCATCAGTTTGGTTTTCAGAAAGAACTTAGTCGTGACCATGCTCTTTTTTGCTTTTTATGGTTCTTGCAGATGTGGAAGGTTTCGAGGATTTTATGGTTCTATGTGCATCGGAGGTATGCAGGGCATTTGGTTCGTATACTTTTGCAGACCGCTTGATAGAAGGTTTAAAGTAAAGACTTGACTCATCAGCTCTAAGGTGTCTTCGATATATGCATAGACGTCTTTATGCCTACTTAGTGTATGGTTCAAATCTTTTCAGTTTGATAAGTGGCACTAAGCAAAATAGCTTCACTTCCCCCGTGCTTTTTACTAATTCAGTCATCCCTGTCTAAAGCCTTATCCAGTCCAACTGTACTTGCGGGGTTTTAAACGCCTCATTCTTTATGTATATTGTCCTGAATACGAGTCACAGTAGCATTGCGGGTGACAGCACTTTCTGAAGTTAAAACTAGAATGTCGACAGATTGGCTTAAGCTTTTTTGAGAATGAAACTATGGCTGATAATTTTAATCTCAATAGACACTCTGAGAAATCCCTCTAAACGACTAAGTTTTTCACCTCTCATCCCAGAATTAGTATTTGTCAGGAAACGCCAATGGGAAATTCAATTAAGGGAACTATTGAGAATGCCGTCCAATATATTGAAAAAAAGACAAAGATAGCGTATGAGTTACTTGTCTCTAACGTTAAACACCTTAATAATCCCAATCTTTCCAAACTTTATAGTATTCTAAATGTTCATCCCATTATTTTTTTGTCTTCTTTTTGTCAAATTTTAACTGATTCAAAAAAAAACTTATTCACCAGATGTACTTTAAATTTCCAAAACTCCTGTTAAATATGCCCCCTTGGACTAGTGACTTTTTCTTGTCCCAAAATTTAAGGTTATATTCCCTTAGACAATAATTAATCGAAGAATAAAAGAGTTTCAATCTTCCGCCTGTAAATTAAATCATGATTGGCCTTCTTTATTTTTAAGCGGTTTTTTTATGTCTTCTGATTTATGTATTGTCTTGTAATTGTGAAATATGATTTGTTATTATGTCTACGATTAATGTGATTGTAAAAACCGCTTATTTTTGCTCAGTGTACAAGTTTTCTTGTCTTTTTTCTTTTGTTTCTCTTATGTACACTGTCATTTAGGGGACTTGCGCCCTTTTTTGTTTTGACAGGTTATAAATAAAATTGAATTGAATATATATATATATATATATATATATATATATATATATATATATATATATATATATATATATATATATATATATATATATATATATATATATATATATATATATATATATATATATATATATATATATATATATATATATATATATATATATATATATATATATATATATATATATATATATATATATATATATATATATATATATATATATATATATATATATATATATATATATATATATATATATATATATATATATAGTATATATATATATATATATATATATATATATATATATATATATATATATATATATGCATATATATATATATATATATATATATATATATATATATATATATATATGCATATATATATATATATATATATATATATATATATATATGCGCGCGCGCGCGCGCGCGCGCGCGCGCGCGCGCGCGCGCGCGCGCGCGCGCGCGCGCGCGCGCGCGCGCGCGCGCGCGCATATATATATATATATATATATACGTTTATATATGTATATATACAAAAATCAGCCAAATTTTCTTAGGCGCAGGAGTTATATATAACTCCCATTCCATTCAACTCCTATTCAATTACACTTAACCGAGCTTGTGTTTAACTTTTTTCATTTCTTTTTTTTGTGTTTAACTTTTTTCAAAAGCTAAAGAAGCTGAATGAAAATCACACCATCAGATTCAGCGTATCAAAGAAACCTACTGTAGAGGTTTCAAGCTTCTATCTGCAAAAATGTGGAATTATGTATTTTTTGCCAGAAGAAAGATCACGGATGCGTGTTTATTTGTTTTTTGTTTTGTTTTTTTTTTCCCCTAGGGGTGATCGTATCGACCCAGTTGTCCTACAATATCGTGGGAGGGCCCATTGGAACGAAAATTAAAAGTTCCAGGGCCCTTTTTAAGTGACCAAAAAAATGTAAGGCACCTAGGCTCCCTTCCACGCTCATTTTTTTCCCAAAGTCACCCAATCAAAATTTTGAGATAGCCTTTTTGTTCAGCTTTGTCAAAATTATAATAACTGTGTCTTTTAGACTGACTTAATCCCTCAAAGTCCCTGGGGGGAGGGCTGAAAGTTATGAACTTTACCCAATGTTAACATATAGTATTGGTTATTGGGAAGTATACAGACGTTTTCAGGGGGGATTTTTTTGGTAGTGGGGGGGGAATGGGTCGGGGGTTATGTGGGAGGATCTTTACATGAAGGAAGTTTTCATGGGGGAAGGGATATTGCTATGAAGGGGGCGCCGGATTTCCCAGCATTATTTAAAAAAAGACCAGAAATTAAATAAAAAAACAAAACAGGTTTTTCAACTGAAAGTATGGAGCAACATCAAAACTTAAAACAAACAGAAAATATTACGTATATGATTGGGTTCGACCACTATTCAATACCTCGCTCTTTAAGCCAAAGATTTTTTAGTACTTTCATAAAAGCTATTTATTCTTATTAACGGCCTTTGTGATTAAGGGGTCATTTTTAAAGAATTGAAACAAAATTCGAACTTTAGCGTAAAGAGCGAGGTATTGACTAGGGGGCGAACCCCTAATATCCGTATTAAAAATATATTAATATAGAAGTTCGTTACGTAAATGAATTCGTAAGTTACTTATATTTTTTACTAATAAAAACGTTCGCAAATGAAATTAAACAACGTTCAAGAAAGCCATTTAACCAAATAAAAGTAAAATTAATGTGCAAATTTGGTGTTGATTATTCATGTACGGTGAGCCAAAATCAAAACCTGCATTAATTCAAAAACGTTCAAAAATTAAATAAGAAAAACAAGTTTTTGTTAACTAAAAGTAAGGAGCGACGTTAAAACTTAAAACGAACAAAATTATTCCGTTTATGAAAGGGGCTGTCCCCTCCTCAACGCCTCGCTCTTTACGCTGAAGTTTGACTTTTCCACAACTTTATTTTTTTAAACAATAAAAAACTTTAGCGTAAAGAGCAAGGCGTTGAGGAGGGGACAGCCCCTTTCATATACGGAATAATTTCTGTTCGTTTTAAGTTTTAACGTTGCTCCTTACTTTCAGCTAAAAAACTTGTTTTTTTTTATTTAATGTCTTAAAGAAACAAGCCTGTCAGTGAAAAATACTTACAGAAGCAGATGCAATTGCAAATAAACAAAGCACTAGTACGGCCTTCATTCTTACTCAGAACAATGTCTTAAATTGGATTCGCAAGTTACATATTAAAAAGATTCCTTATCACTTTGTTGCAACGTAATATAAAATAAACATACACCTAATAATCCTTTTAACAAATAATTTTGAGACAAACGAAGAATACTGTGCAGTCATGCTGATGTTTGTGGCACTACGATATCGTGACAACTGTTGTGCGCGATTATAGACTGTCTATAAAGATTTTTTTTTCTAAATTGAATCAATATCAAACATAAATATTGCAGCCACGGCATATATGCTCATATTTTTTTATCCATAACGTGTCTTTTCATGCTCTCAGGTTTATTTTATGACTGACACTATTGCTACTGCTACTACTAACAACTCACCACAGCACCAACCTGCCTGAGGCCAACACAGCTACGCAAACTCCTCCATATCAATCTATTCGAAACCTCCCTCTTTCCACCCTCCCTGGGAGTTCCGGTTTCCCTTAAATCTTTCTTTACAACAGCCTCCCACCCCAGCCGCGGACGGCCTGCTTTCCGTTTAGCCCTATACGGATGGAACAGGAAAAGAGAGATTTTGGTCCTATAGATTCTTGTTGAAAGGCTTTTTGTTTAAATTTGCAACATATAAATAATTTCTCAGACCACATTGCTTTTCTATTTACAAGAAACTAAGAGAGAAAAACGTTTTTAATTTAAATGAAGCAGTGAAGTAAATCCCGTTTGAAAATTCACATATTTTCTGAAGTCACACCTGTTATCCCTTAAGCGTATGTCTGGAAGGAAGCCAAATAGCCCCACCATTTTTTTAGCCGTTATTTATATTTACCCGTGGCTGCTATGTCAAATGTTGAAATAGTAAAAAAAAAAATAATTTACTGGTTCTTTTGAAAGAAAGAACGGAAAGTTCTTTTTCATCCAGTAAAAATAACAAAAGATTTTCGAGTTACAACATTTTTTTTAACATGCAAATTCGCTGTTTTTCTGTGTTTTAACTATCTTAACAAAAATTTTAAAGAGTTAGTCATCTTCATTGGGTAGGTTTTTCCAGAAGTTTGGTGCTCGAGCCCCGCGCAAACCGACGGGAACAAAGGAAGAAAGTCAGCATATTGCTGGTGACCAAAATATTTTCTGGTGCTTCACCAGTCTTGAGAGGTCTGATAAGAGCGGGTAGTCAAATATAAAATGAAACTTGACCTAAGCGTAAAACCAAGTTCTAAGTTACTTGCCAAGTTTATCTAGGACTGTCTAAAAGCGATTTTAAGAGAAGTTGGTTGGAAATAAGTTATAAATCGTCATTTTGTAGAATTTTTCAGGAACTTTGAGCATGAGCTCTGCACAAACTAATAGGAATGAAAAAAAACCATCTTACTGTTTCAGCCCGATTAAAATCTTAGCTGGTAGGTCTGCTCAGAACTGTATGCGTATCACGTCCATCACTACTTTACGCTATATACCAAGTTCAAATTTGGCTGTCTTACTGACACTTTAAAGAGAACGACACAAATCAGCCGAAAGTGTTTTGTTTGAAAATCTATTACCAGTAATTCAAAGTCTGGTAGAATTCTTCTAGAAACTTAGGCCTTAAGCTCCATATAAACGCACCAGAGCGATCAAAGAAAACGAGCCTGTGTTTGTACGCTTATACTACACTTACACTCACTTTTTCTTTTCCAAAGAGCCATTGGGTGGGAAAAACGGGATAAAACAGGGTTATTTACTCATAAAATCTCTACGTTCATAGTATTCAGTGGCACCAATTTGGGGTGAGCCGAAATGGAGACAGAGGGGCATTCGCTGGCTAGACTTATTCACCTTCCTTTTAGATTCTGACAAATTTGTTTTCTGCTAAAAAAAGATCCCCCCTATAATCCTTAGATATTAAAGACATGCAATTTTGACAACCTGAACGCATATGGTTTCTTTTCATTTAGTAACATCCCATTTCATATTTTCGGAAATTTTCAAATTAATAATATAGCCGTTCCTGAATGATTGCAGCTACACCCAGAAAACACTGGGAGACAAATAGTGTCCTTAAGTTGGACATCCCCATCAACGATCTCTGAGTGTTTGAACTTGATATCTGTCCCAAACTCTTCTTGAAATGTTGAAGATATGTCATTTTGACAACCTGGATGCATGGAGTGTCTTCAGTAGGGAGGAGGTCACCATTTCTGGAAGAGATTTAATGTCCTTGGTAAAGGCCTGAAAGAGATTTAATGTCCTTGGTAAAAACTTGGAAGATATTTCATGTCCTCGGTAAAAGCCTGGACGAGATTTAATGTCCTTGGTAAAAGACTGGACGAGATTTAATATCCTTAGTAAGTTTCTTAGTTCTGTTCTGTTTGTTGATGGTTATATGGTTTGATGGTTATATTGTTTGTTGGTTATATGGTTTGATGTTGTTTCATAGTTCTGTTCTGTTTGTTGGTCAACTTGTTTGATGTTTCTAAGCCTAATGGATACAGACGAAATTTTACATCATTGTCAGATAAGAGCGTGTGTAAGGGGACCGGATCACGTGTCTCTTTCTAGGTCAATCATAGGAGTCGAAAACACGAACGGGACAATATTATTGACACCTATTTCTAGGTCAATGGACTTACGTAAGGTTTCTGTTACATCGCAAAAGGATGACGAAAAAAAAGGAAAATTAAGAAATTACTTTTAGGGGATTATTTGGGCAAAACAAATTAATCGATATTTTAGGGATTTTTTGGGTGAAACAGATTGAGACATTTAAAGAGGATGATTTGGGGTGAAACTCTGTGTTCGTTATGATACACAAGTACACAATTTTGGATTAGTGAGATAATTATGAGTATGAACCATCAATGACTCTAACCACAATGGAACTAAGCCTCCAGGGGCCACCTCTTTCCAACTCCCAAGACCCCTTCCCACCGTTCCAACTTTTTTTTAGGACAACTTCCAGTTTTCAATGTAGAGGCTCAATTTAAGAGTTAAAAATATGTAAGAAATAAATTATCACAACGTCAACATTGACCTCATCTTTCACGATTTAGATAAGCGGATGCTATCAACATCCAATTCTGCTAGTCTTTACCTTACATTATCAAATATGACATTAAGAATATTACCCCATTTTCTAAAAAAAGGTCCCAGCACACCCCCATCCCCCGGGGCCAAAAAATGTTTCCTCATTATAGCTATTTCTATTTAAGAACCTTAGCGCATCAGCTATTCATAAAAACATCCACCAATAAAATCTAATATTAAAAGAACCAACACTTTGAAATTAAGACACGGCGAAAACGTCCTTTTTCAAACACATTTTCGACCGTTCTGCTAAAGTTATTGGCTAGAAACAGCTTGAAGACGTTCACGAAACGTTGAATCTTTCTTTGTTCTCTATATACCGGCATGTGAAACAATCTTGCTTATTTCCATAAGAATTGAAGGTGTTATTAGCGATATCTAATAAAGTCAAAAAGTTATATCATTTTCTTAGGAGTGAAACAAAGCTCCTTTCAAATTAGCTAGTGAAAATATTAAACAATGAAGGTGACTTATGAAAACATTAATATTTTTTAGGGAGGTGGGGGGTGATTCAAGAGCTCATTGGGTACACTCTTATGTCCTTATTTTTCAAAATTAACAAGTGGAAGTTTTACTATCTATAGATTATTCGGTTTTATTTTATTGCTCTTTTTTTTGGTTTAATGGAGTTTACATTCCTTTTAAAACAGGGATTTTGTCTTAGGACGCTAACCTTCTATAGTTTTAGAGGCTATATGTATTTTTGCTTTGTTTTAATATTCAGTAAGTTGCAAAGTTATGCTTTACCTGGGAAAGGCATAGAGCTTTCGAGAACTTCTCTTGTTAATTTCTGCTTGTTTTGAGTTTGACTCGGTTATCTATTTTATTTTCTGTTCGTTTTGGGCCCAATTTATTTATCAATGTTGATTAGTGGAAGTTTTACGATCTATAGATTATTCGGTTTTATTTTATTGGTCTTTTGGGTTTAATGGAGTTCTTTACATTTCTTTGAAAAACTGGGATTTTGTCTTAGGACGCTAACCTTCTATAGTTTTAGAGGCTATCATTATTTTTACTTTGTTTTAATATTCAGTAAATCGCGAATTTATGCTTTACCTTGGAAAGGCATAGAGCTTTCGAGTACTACTCTTGTTAATTTCTGTTTGTTTGAGTTTGATTAAATCATCTATTGTATTTTCTGCTCGTTTTGGGTTCAATTTATTTATCAATGCTGATTTGTGGAAGTTTTACGATCTATAGATTATTTGGTTTTATTTTATTGCTCTTTTTTGGTTTATCGGAGTTCTTTACATTTCTTTAAAAACTGGGATATTGTCTTAGGACGCAAACCTTCTATAGTTTTAGAGGCTAACCGTATTTTTACTTTGTTTTTATATTCAGTAAACTGCAAATTTATGCTTTACCTTGGAAAGGATAAGAGCTTTCAAGTACTACTCTTGTTAATTTCTGATTGTTTTGAGTTTGACTCGGTTATCTATTTTATTTTCTGTTCGTTTTGGGTTCAATTGATTTATCAATAATTATTTGTGGAAGTTTTATGATCTATAGATTATTTGGTTTTATTTTATCGATCTTTTTGGTTTAATTGATTTCTTTACATTTCTTTGGAAACTAAGATTTTGTCTTAGGACGCTAACCTTCTATAGTTTTAGAGGCTAACCATATTTTTACATTTGTTTTAATATTCAGTAAACTGCAAATTTATGATTTACCTTGGAATGGCATAGAGCTTTTGAGAACTTCTCTTGTTAATTTCTGCTTGTATTGAGTTTGACTCGGTTATCTATTTTATTTTCTGTTCGTTTTGGGTCCAATTTATCTATCAATGTTGATTTGTGGAAGTTTACGATTTAATGGAGTTCTTTTCATTTCTTTGAAAAACTGGGATTTTGTCTTAGGACGCTAACCTTCTATAGTTTTAGAGGCTATCATTATTTTTACTTTGTTTTAATATTCAGTAAATTGCGAATTTATGCTTTACCTTGGAAACGCAAAGAGTTTTCGAGCACTACTCTTGTTAATTTCTGCTTGTTTTGAGCTTGACTCAGTCATCTATTGTATTTTCTTTTCGTTTGGGTTCAATTTATTTATCCATAATAATTTGTGGAAGTTTTAGGATCTATAGATTATTTGGTTTTATTTTATTGCTCTTTTTTGGTTTAACGGAGTTCTTTACATTTCTGTAAAAACTGGGATTTTGTTTTAGGACGCAAACCTTCTATAGTTTTAGAAGCTATCCGTATTTTTACATTGTTTTAAGATAAAGTAAACTGCGAAATTGTGCTTTACAATGGAAAGTTATAGAGCTTTCAAGCGCTACACATGTTAATTTCCGCTTGTTTTGATTTAGACTCGGTCATCTTTTTTATTTTCTGTTCATTTTGGGTTCAATTTATTTATCAATAGTGATTTGTGGAGGTTTTATGATCTATAGATTATTTACTTTTATTTTATTGCTCTTTTTGGTTTAATGGAGTTGTTTAAATTTCTTTGGAAACTAGGATTTTGTCTTATTACACTAATCTTCTATAGTTTTAGAGGCTAACCGTATTTTTACTTTATTTTAATATTCAGTAAACTGCAAATTTATGCTTTACCTTGAAAAAGCATAGAGCTTTCGAAAACTACTCTTGTTAATTTCTGCTTTATTTGAGTTTGACTCGGTTATCTAGTTTATTTTCTATTCGTTTTGGGTCCCATTTATTTATCAATTTTGATTAGTGGAAGTTTTACGATTTGTTTTTATTTTATTGCTATTTTTTGGTTTAATGGAGTTCATTACATTTCTTTGGAAACTGGGAATTTGTCTTAGGACGCTAACCTTCTATAGTTTTAGAAGCTATCCGTATTTTTACTTTATTTTAATATTCAGTAAACTACAAATTTATTCTTTACCTTAGAAAGGCATAGAGCTTTCGAGCACTACTCTTGTTAATTTCTGCTTGTTTTGAATTTGACTCAGTCATCTGTTTTATTTTCTGTTCGTTTTGGATTCAATTTATTTATCAATGCTGATTTGGGGAAGTTTTACCATCTATAGATTATTTGGTTTTATTCTATTGCTCTTTTTTGGTTTAATGGAGTTCTTTACATTTCATTCAAAACTTGGTTTTTATCTTAGGACGCAAACCTTCTATAGTTTTAGAGGCTAGCCGTATTTTTACTTTGTTTTAATATTCAATAAACTGCTAATTTATACTTTACCTTGGAAAGGCATAGAGCTTTCGAGCACTATCCTTGCTAATTTCTGCTTGTTTTGAGTTTGACTCAGTTACCTATTTTATTTTTCTGTTCGGTTTGGGTTCAATTTATTTATCAATGTTGATTAGTGGAAGTTTTATAATCTATGGATTATTCGGTTACATTTTATTGCTCTTTTTAGTTTAATGGAGTTCTTTATATTTCTTTGAAAAACTAGGATTTTGGGTTAGAATGCAAACCATCTATAGTTTTAGAGGCTAACCGTATTTTTTACTTTGTTTTAATGTTCAGTAAATTACAAATTTATGCTTTACCTTGGAAAGGCATAGAGCTTTTAAGAACTCCTCTTGTTAATTTCTGATTGTTTTGAGTTTGACTCGGTCTTCTATTGTATTTTATGTTCGTTTTGGGTTTAATTTATTTACCAATGCTGATTAGTGGAAGTTTTAAGATATATAGATTATTTGGTTTTATTTTATTTGTCTTTTTTGATTTAATGGAGTTCTTTACATTTCATTGAAAAGTGGGATTTTGTCTCTGGACGCAAATCTTCTATAGTTTTAGAGGCTAACTGTATTTTTCACTTTTTTTTAATATTCAGTAAACAGCAAATTTGTGCTTTACCTTGGAGAGGCATAGAGCTTTCGAGAACTACTCTTGTTTAATTTCTGCTTGTTTTGAGTTTGACTCGGTCATATATTGTATTTTCTGTTTGGTTTGGGTTCAATTTATTTATCAATACTGATTTGCGGAAGTTTTACAATCTATAGAGTATTTGGTTTTATTTTATTCCTCTTTTTTGGTTTAATGGAGTTTACATTTCATTGAAAAACTGGGATTTTGTCTTAGGACGCAAACCTTTTATAGTTTTAGAGGCTAGCTGTATTTTTACTTGGTTTTAATATTCAGTAAACTGCAAATTTATACTTTACCTTGGATAGGCAAAGAGCTTTCGAGACATAATCTTGTTAATTTCTGCTTGTTTTGAGTTTGACTTAGTTATCTATTTTATTTTCTGTTCATTTTGGGTCCAATTTATTTTTTCAATGCTGATTTGAGGAAGTTTTACGATCTATAGATTATTTGGTTTTATTTTATTGCTCTTTTTTTGGTTTAATGGAGTTCTTTAAATTTCTTTAAAAACTGGGATTTCGTCTTAGGACGCAAACCTTCCATAGTCTTAGAGGTTAACCCTATTTTTACCTTGTTTTAATATTCAGTAAACTGCAAATTTATGCTTTACCTTGGAAAGGCATAGAGATTTCGAGCAGTATTTTATTGTCCTTTTTGGTTTAACTGAGTTCATTACATTTCTTTGGAAACTGGGATTTTGTCTTAGGACGCAAACCTTCTATAGTTTTAGAGGCTAACCATATTTTCACTATGTTTTAATATTCAGTAAACTAAAATTTTATTTTTACCTTGGAAAGGCATAGAGCTTTCGAGCACTACTCATGTTAATTTCTGCTTGTTTTGAGTTTGACTGTGTTCTCTATTGTATTTTCTTTTCTGTTAGGTTTCAATTTATTTATCAATGCTAATTTGTGAAAGTTTTACGATCTATAGTTTCTTTTATTTTATTTTATTGCTTTTTCTTTTGGTTTAATGGAGTTCTTTACTTTTATGTGATAAAACTGAGAGTTTTAGTTTAGAGTATTAGTTTAGAGTTAAAGTTTGGTTATAGTTGGAGTTTTAGTTTAGTTTTAGTTAAGAGTTTTAGTTTAGAGTTTTAATTTAAAGTTTTAGTTAACAGTTTTAGTTAAGAGTTTTAGTTTAGAGTTTTAGTTTAGTTTTAGTTTAGTTTAGAGTTTTAGTTTAGTTTTAGTTAAGAGTTTTAGTTAGAGTTGTAGTTTCGTTTTAGTTATGAGTTTTAATTTAGAGCTGCGCGCACGTAAGCTAATCTAATCTAACCAATGGTTTTGGTTTTCCGTACAAAAATGTGGAATTTTGTATTTGATGTTTCAGTTGTGCACTGTCATCTATATCTATATTCTTCCCTCCTCAACACCTAGCTCTTTACGCTAAAATTCAAATTCTGTCCCAATTATTTAAGAACGACTCCTTAAACACAGGGGTCGTTATAGAATCGACCCAGTGGTACTAGAATATCGTAATAGTGTTCATTCGAAACATTATATTTTTTTGCCATATATATAAAACGAATTTTCTAAACTAAAACTCTAGACTAAAAAATCTAAACTATAGCTGTAAACTAAAAATCTAAAAGAAGACTCTAAATTAATGCTTGAAAAACTGGGATTTTGTCTTAGGACACTAACCCTCTATAGTTTTAGAGGCTATCCGTATTTTTACTTTGTTTTAATATTCAGTAAACTGCAAATTTTTACTTTACCTTGGAAAGGCATAGAGCTTTCAATAACTACACTTGTTAATTTCTGCTTGTTTTGAGTTTGACTCAGTCATCTAGTTTATTTTCTGTTCTGTTTGGGTTCAATTTATTTATCGATGCTGATTTGCGGAAGTTTTACGATCTATAGTTTCTTTGATTTTATTTTATTGCTCTTTCTTTTGTTTTAATGGAGTTCTTTACTTTTATGTGATAAAACTGAGAGTTTTAGTTTAGAGTATTAGTTTAGAGTTACAGTTTGGTTATAGTTGGAGTTTTAGTTTAGTTTTAGTTAAGAGTTTTAGTTTAGAGTTTTAATTTAAAGTTTTAGTTAACAGTTTTAGTTAAGGGTTTTAGTTTAGTTTTAGTTTAGAGTTTTAATTTATAGGGTTTAGTTTAGTTCAGAGTTTTAGTTTAGTTTTAGTTAAGAGTTTTAGTCAGAGTTGTAGTTTCGTTTTAGTTATGAGTTTTAATTTAGAGCTGCGCGCACGTAAGCTAACCTAAGCTAACCTATGGTTTTGGTATTTCCGTACAAAAATGTTGAATTTTGTATTTGATATTTCAGTTGTGCACTGTCATCTATATCTATATTCTTCCCTCCTCAATACCTAGCTCTTTAAGCTAAAGTTCGAATTCTATCCAAATTATTTAACAACGACTCCTGAAACACAAGGGTCGTTATAGAATCGACCCAGTGGTCTCAGAATATCGTAAGAGGGTTCGTTTGAAACATTGTATTTTTTTGCCAGATATATATAACTAATTTTCTAAACTGAAACTAAAAACTAAAAAGTCTAAACTATAACTCTAAACTAAAATTCTAAACAAAAACTGTAAATTAATACTCTAAACTATAACTCTAAACTAAACTAAAATTCTATACAAAAACTCTAAACAAAAACTAAACAAAAACTCTAAACCAAAAGTCTAAACTATAATTCTAAACTAAAAATCTAAACTAAAATTGTAAATTAAAATCTAAAATAAATTATAAACTAAAAATAAAATAAAACTAAACTAAACTAAAAATCTAAATTGAAACTATAGATTAAAACAAAACTAAAACTCAAAACTAAAGATAAACTAAACTAAAGCTCTTAAATCAAACTCTAAACTAAAACTAAACTAGAACTCTAACTAAAACTCCAAATAAAAAAAAACACTAAACTAAAACTAAACTAAAACTAAACTAAAGCTCTAAATTAAAACTCTTAACTAAAATAAAACTACAACTCTGACTAAAACTTTTAACTAAAACTAAACTAAAACTCTAAACTAGACTAAAACTAAACTAAAACTCTAAACTAAAACTCTTAACTAAAACTCTTAACTAAAACTTTAAATTAAAACTCTAAACTAAAACTCTTAACTAAAACTAAACTAAAACTCCAACTATAACCAAACTATAACTCTAAACTAAAGCTCTAAACTAACTAAACTATAACTCGTAACTAAAACTCTAAGCTAAGACTCTAAACTAATACTTTAATTTAAAACTATCAGTTTTTCAAATAAAAGTACAGAACTCCATTAAACCAAAAAAAAGAGCAATAAAATAAAATAAAAGAAACTATAGATCGTAAAACTTCCAAAAATCAGGATCGATAAATAAATTGAACACAAAATAAAAAGAAAAAATAAATGATAACTGAGTCAAACTCAAAACAAGGAGAAATTAACGTGAGTAGTGCTCGAAAGCTCTATACCTTTCCAAGGTAAAAATAAATTTTTAGTTTACTGAATATTAAAACAAAGTGAAAATACGGTTGGCTTTTAAAACTCTATAAGGTTTGGGTCCGAAGACAAAATCACAGTTTTCAAAGAAATGTAATGAACTCTATGAAACCGAAAAGGGCAATAAAATAGAGCTCGAAAGCTCTATGCCTTTCCAAGGTAAAGCATAAATTTGCAGTTTACTGAACATTAAAACAAAGTAAAAATACGGTTAGCCTCTAAAACTATTTACGGTTTGCATCCTAAAACATAATTCCAGTTTTTCAAAAACATTTGAAGTCCATTAAACCAAAAAAAGAGCCATAAAATAAAACCAAATAATCTATAGATTGTAAAATTTTTTAAAATCAGCATTGAAAAAATAAATTAGACCCAAAATGAACAGAAAATACAATAGATAACTGAGTCAAACTCAAAACAAGCAGAAATTAACAAGAGTAGTTCTCGAAATCTCTATGCCTTTCCAAGGTAAAGCATAAATTTGCAGTTTTCTGAATATTAAAAAAAAGTAAAAATACGGTTAGCCTCTAAAACTATAGAATGTTAGCGTCCTAAGACAAAATCCCTGTTTTTAAAGAAATGTAAGCTCCTTTAAACTAAAAAACGAGCAATAAAACCAAATAATCTATAGATTGTAAAACTTCCGCAAATCAGTATTGATAAATAAATTGAACACAAAAAGAACATGAAATACAATAGATGACCGAGTCAAACTCAAAACAAGCAGAAATTAACAACAGTAGTTCTTGAAAGCTCTAAGCCTTTCCAAGGTAAAGTATAAATTTGCAGTTTAATGGATATTAAAAAAAAGCTAAAATACGGTTAGCCTCTAAAACTATAGAAGGTTTGTGTCCTAAGACAAAATCCCAGTTTTCAATGAAATGTAAAGAACTCCATTAAACCAAAAAAGACCAATAAAATAAAACTAAATAATTTATAGATCATAAAAATTCCACTAGTCAGCATTGATAAATAAATTGAGCCCAAAACAATCAGAAAATAAAATAGATATCCGAGTCAAACTCAAAACAAGCATAAATTATTATGTGTATTTCTCGAAAGCTCTATGCCTTCCCAAGAAAAATCATAAATTTGCAGTTTACTGAACATTAGAACAAAGTAAAAATACAATTAGCCTCTAAAACTATAGATGGTTTTCATCCTAAGACAAAATCCTAGTTTCTCAAAGAAATATAAAGAACTCCATCAAGCCAAAAAGAGCAATAAAATGCAACCGAATAATTCATAGATCATAAAACTTCCACTAATCAACATTGATAAATAAATTGAACCCAAACTGAACAGAAAATAAAATAGAAAACCGAGTCAAACTCAAAACAAGCAGAAATTAACATGTGTAGTGCTCGAAAGCTCTTTGCCTTTCCAAGGAAAAGTATAAATTTGCAGTTTACTGAATATTAAAACAAAGTAAAAATACGGTTAGCCTCTAAAACTATAGAAGGTTTGAGTCCTAAGATTAAATACCAGTTTTTTAAGATATGTAAAGAACTTCATTAAACAAAAGAAAACAATGAAATAGAACAAAATAATCTATAGATCGTAAAACTTCCGCTAATCAGCATTGATGAATAAATTAAGCCCAAAACGAACAGAAAACACAATATATGACCGAGTCAAACTCAAAACAAGCAGAAATTAAC
The DNA here is from genome assembly GCF_049724085.1 of Artemia sp. Qi Xiang Cuo. NCBI lineage: Eukaryota > Metazoa > Arthropoda > Branchiopoda > Anostraca > Artemiidae > Artemia > Artemia sp. Qi Xiang Cuo. The sequence goes on along the minus strand of NC_142807.1, from coordinate 47,596,231 downwards.
AAGAGTAGTGCTCGAAAGCTCTATGCCTTTCCAAGGTAAAGTATAATTTTGCAGTTTACTGAATATTAAAACGAAGTAAAAATACGGTTAGCCTCTAAAGGTATAAAAGGTTTGCATCATAAGATAAAATCCCAGTTTTTCAAAGAAATGTAAAGTCCATTAAACCCGAAAAAGAGCAATAAAATAAAACCAAATAATCTATAGATCGTAAAACTTCCTCAAATCAGCAATGATAATTAAATTGAACCCAAAACAAAAACAGAAAATACAATAAATAACCAAGTCAAACTAAAACAAGCAGAAATTAACAAGAGTAGTGCTCAAAAGCTCTATGCCTTTCCAAGGTAAAGCATAAATTTGAAGTTTACTAAATATTAAAACAAATTAAAAATACGGTTAGCTTCTAAAATTATAGAAGGTTTTCGTCCTAAGATAAAATCCCAGTTTTCAATGAAATTTAAAGAACTCCATGAAACCAATAAAGAGAAATAAAATAAAACCAAATAATCTATAGATCTTAAAACTTCCAGAAATCAGAATAGATAAATAAATTGAACCCAAAACGAACAAAAAATACAATAGATGACTGAGTCAAACACAAAACAAGCAGAAATTAACAAGAGCAGTGCTCAAAAGCTCTATGCCTTTCCAAGGTTAAGCATAAATTTGCAGTTTACTGAATAATAAAACAAAGTAAAAATACGGTTAGCCTCTAAAACTATAGAAGGTTCGCGTCCTAAGATAAAATCCCAGTTTTCAAAGAAATGTAAAGAACTCCATTAAACCAAAAAGAGCAATAAAATAAAACCAAATAATCTATAGATTCAGTTTACTGAATAATAAAACAAAGTAAAAATACGGTTAGCCTCTAAAACTATAGAAGGTTCGCGTCCTAAGATAAAATCCCAGTTTTCAAAGAAATGTAAAGAACTCCATTAAACCAAAAAGACCCATAAAATGAAATCGAATAATCTGTAGATCCTAAAGCTTCTACCAATCAGCATTGCTAAATAAATTGAATCCCGAAACGAACGGAAAATAAAACAGATAACCGAGTCAAACTCAAAACAAGCAGAAATTAACAAGATTAGTGCTCGAAAGATCCATGCCTTTCCAAGGTAAAGCATAAATTTGTAGTTTACTGAATATTAAACCAAACTAAAAATACGGATAGCCTCTAAAACTATAGAAGGTTAGCGTCCTAAGACAAAATCCCAGTTTTTCAAAGAAATGTAAAGAACTCCATTAAACCAAAACAGAACAATAAAATAAAACCGAATAGTATATAGATCATAAAAGTTCCAAAATTCAATATTGATAAATAAATTGAATCCCAAAACGAACAGAAAATAAAATATGTAACCGAGTCAAACTCAAAACAAGCGGAAATTAACAATAGTAGTTCTCGAAAGCTCTATGCCTTTCCAAGGTAAAGCATAAATTTGGAGTTTACTAAATAATAAAACAAAGTAAAAATACGGTTAGCCTCTAAAACTATAGAAGGTTAGCGAACTAAGAAAAAATACTAGTTTTCAAAGAAATGTAAAGAATACTATTAAACCAAAAAGAGAAATAAAATAAAACCAAATAATCTATAGATCATAAAACTTCCACAAATCAGTATTGATAAATAAATTGAACCCAAAACGAACAGAAAATACAATAGATGACCGAGTCAAACTCAAAACAATCAGAAATTGACAAGAGTAGTACTCGAAAGCTCTATTCCTTTCCAAGGTAAAGCATAAATTTGCAGTTTACTGAATATTAAAACAAAATAAAATTACGGTTAGCCGCTAAAACTATAGAAGGTTTGCGTCCAAAGATAAAATCCCAGTTTTCAATGAAATGTAAAGAACTCCATTAAACCAAAAAAAGAGCAATAAAATAAAACCAAATAATCTATAGATCGTAAAACTACCACAAATAAGCATTGATAAATAAATTGAACCCAAACCGAAAAGAAAATACAATAGATGACTGAGTCAAACTCAAAACAAGCAGAAATTAACAACAGTAGTGCTTGAAAGCTCTTTGCCTTTCCAAGATAAAGCATAAATTTGCGACTTACTTAAAAAGATAAGAAAGTGAAAATACAGTTAGCCTCTAAAACTATAGAAGGTTAGCGTTCTAACACAAAACCCTAGTTTTTCAAAGAAATGAGAAGAACTACCTTAAACCAAAAAGACTAGTAAAATAAAACCAAATAATCTGTAGATCGTAAGAGTTCCACTAATCAATATTGATAAATAAATTGGACCCAAAATAAACAGAAAACAAAGTAGATAACCGAGTCAAACTCAAAACAAGCAGAAATTAACAAGTGTAGTGCTCGAAAGCTCTATGCCTTTCCAAAGTAAAGCATAAATTTGCAGCTTACTAAATATTAAAACAAAGTAAAATACGGTTAGCCTCTAAAACTATAGAAGGTTTGTGTCCTAAGACAAAATCCCTGCTTTTTAAAGAAATGTAAACTCTATTAAACCAAAAAAAGAGCAATAAAATAAAACCGAATAATCTATAGATCGTAAAACTACCACTAGCTAGTTTTGAAAAGAAAGACATCGGAATGTACCCAATGAGCCCTTGAATCACCCCCACACCCCAAAAAATATTAATGTTTTCATAAGTCACCTACATTGTTTAATATTTTCGCTAGCTAATTTGAAAGGAACTTTGTTTCACTCCTAAGAAAATGATATAGCTTTTTGTCATTATTAGATATCGCTAATTATACACTCAATTCTGGTGGAATCAAGCAAGATTGTTTGTACATGTCGGTCTATAGAGAAAAAAGACAGATTCAACGTTCCGTGAACTTCTGCAAGCTGTTTCTAGCCATGAATTTTAGCAGAACGGTCAAAAATGTGTTTGGAAAAGGACATTTTCTCTGTGTCTGAAATTTAAAGTGTTGGTTCTTTTAATATTGGATTTTATTTGTGGATGTTTGTATGAATAGCTGATGCGCTATGATTCGTAAATACAAATATTTATGACGCGGAAACATTTTTGGGCCGCGGGGGTTAGGGGTGGGTTGGGACTTTAAAAAAAATGGGGTAACACTCTAAATGCCATATTTGATAATGTAAGGTAAAAAGTAACAGAATTGGATGTTGATAGCATCCGCTTGTCTAAATCTTGAAAGATGAGGTCAATGTTGACATTGTGATAACTTATTTCTTACACATTTTTAACTCTTAAATTGAGCCTCTATATTGAAAATTGGAGGTTTTCTTAAAAAAAAAAGTTGGAACGGTGGGAAGAGGTCTTGGGGATTGGGGAGAGGTGGCCCCTGGAGGTTGAGTTCCATTGTGGTTAGAGTCATTGTTGGTTCATACTCATAGTTCTCTCACTAATCCAATATTGTGAACTTGTGTATTATAATGACCACAGAGTTTCACCTCAAATCATCCTCTAAAATGTCTCAAACTCTTTCACCCAAGAAATCCTTAAAATGTCGATTAATTTTTTCGCCCAAATAATCGCCTAAAAGTAATTTCTGAATTTTCCTTTGTTTCGGCATTCTTTTGCGATGCAAGAGAAACCTTACGTAACAAACAATATAATCAACATATAACCATATAACCATATAAACCATATAAACCATATAAACCATATAACCATCAACAAACAGAACAGAACTAAGAAACTTACCAAGAACATTAAATATCGTCCAGGCTTTTACCAAGGACATTAAATCTCGTCCAGGCTTTTACCAAGGACATTAAATATCTTCCAAGTTTTTACCAAGGACATTAATTCTCTTCAAGGCTTTTACCAAGGACATTAAATCTCTTCCAGAAATGGTGACCTCCTCCCTACTGTCTTCTGGTTTTGCTTAACATCCAATTTAGCATTCCGTGAAAGTTTCAGCTTAATAATACCCGTAGCCGTTCCTGGGGTCAACATAGATATGCTCAGATACGCCCTCTGGGAAACTTGGATTCACCTGGAGTGTTTCGATTTAGTGTAACATCCCCCTCTATATTCAATGAAATTTATAACTTAAGAGCCTTAGTTATCTGTGTGATGTTGTAGATAAGATATTTTGACAACCTAAATGCATCATGCCATTTTGTCAAGCAAGATTCCCTTAAACTGTTTTGATTTAGTACAAGGGTTTTAGTTCAAATAGTAAAAATTGTGGTAATAGAGGGTAAGGTATTACCCTAAACTTACAAGACCACACGCCCTATTTCTAGGCTAATCAGAGAGCTACAATACTAACGGGAGTGACATCAGACCTGTACTTCCAGGAATTTTAGTATGAATTTGCGTAATAGGCTATGATGAAAATCAAGTTACGTGATTCTGTTTTTAATAATACTTCACCTTGGAGCATTTGTATAAGTACATTATGCTTCTTGCTTATTGTAAGTTTTTTTAAGCTATTGAACAATAAACACCAAATGATATGGAGAATATTGAAGATATTGTTAACCAATTATATGCCGTAAGTTTATTTTATAAATAATTAATTGAGATATTTCGGTACAGCTGCATTATATCGAAACTTTTCAAAAAGTCAAGTTTGGTTAATAAAATAAAGAATGGGATGAATAATAGGTTAGAAACAAATTTGGGGATAAACATATTTGCACATTGTGTGTTGTGGGAGGGTAAGGCATAGCATATATATTAAATGTAACCCTGGTAGCATTTTTTCTTTGAACACATTAATTTATTTGGGGCCTAAGCTAGCCTAACTAGCTAGCAGTGAAAATGTCGCTTGATTTAAATTTTAAGTCTATAAACTTTGTGTGGGTTAACAAGCTTTTTTATCTAATTATAGGCCTATATACTGGGAGATTGTTATCAAGCCTTTTTTAACTATGTAGTCCTTGTTTCTAGAGTTTATAGCATTTCGATGGTCTTATAATGGGATATGTAGCTTAGACTAACAAAGAAATTTATCCCCACTTAATTCAAGGCTATAGTCTTAATTCTGTTTCCACCTCTCCCCCCGAAAAAATGTTTTTTCATCTTACTTCAGTTTTAGGTTAATATCCGTTTGTATATTAATGGCTTCTTTCAATTTTAATAAACTCGCTATTATCCAAAAACAAAAAAAAAATTGTATTACACATAATCATACAATTTTTAAAAACTCCGCCGAATCTTAATAACAAAGTGTCTTTGCTTGATCTGTACAAGATGCCAAAATATGTCTACAACCCATAATCTAAGAAAAGATATCTTCGTTAAAGAGATTAACTTTTAACACGAGTTCACCGTTTTGAACTTCAGATGTGCAAATTTATATTTCGTTTTCATTAGAGTAGAAAAAAATCTTGCATCAATATAGAAGAGGGGGAGAGGGTGGGCTGTGTAAAAAAAGGGACAAGTTTGTTTTTTTTACTACGCCTTTTACTCTACAAAAAAACTATAATTTAATTTCTTTTTAAGGATAATTTTGAAGAATGTGTCCCTCCCTCCAAAAACAAGGCCTGAATTGAAGATACGAACACAATAAGATCTTCTGTTATAGTATACGCCCAACGTTCTACATCAACCTTTCAAACCTTTCAAACTACATCAAACGTTCTACATCAGGAATGTGAAGTAGCAAAGGGCTCTCAAGATGTTATTAATGTGAATTTAAATTTACTGATATTTCCCCTTTATAACCCTTAGCTTCAACAACAAGTTATTAACTGATTTTGCATAGACTAAATGAATATTTGCATTATGCTGTGACATCTGAATAACATATTAAATAACATCAAATAGAAAAGTGATAGGTGCAAGTCACATCTTGTTTTACATAGGGTAATACCCCCTTCAAATTATTATGATAAGAGCTATAATTCTAAAATCATACCCCATCTAAAAGTATTTCTGCTTTATAACCATTCACCTGAACAACAAGCAATTATCTGATTTTGCGTAGACTAAATCACCTGTTATTCAGCTATTCAATGTAAATAGTAAAGTAATTTGTTACAAACTAATGAATAAGAAAAAAAATCAACTGAACTCTAAGAGTATTGCTTCTATGGGTCTTCTGAGGATTGCAATGCAAACAATTGTATATGTATATATGTGTAATTAGGAAGGTCAAAAAGTTGGATTTTGGATAAAAAAAAAATAATGCACACGCATTGAATTCAAAGACCATGATATAATTCTGAAGCAAAATGACAATGTTTACGATATATAGATTATTTTGTTTTATTGTATTGGTATTTTTTGGTTTAATGGAGTTCTTTACATTTCATTGAAAACTGGGATTTTGTCTCTGGACGCAAACCTTCTATAGTTTTAGAGGCTAACCGTATTTTTGCTTTGTTTTAATATTCAGTAAACAGTAAATTTGTGCTTTACCTTGGAAAGGCATAGAGCTTTCGAGAATTACTCTTGTTAATTTCTGCTTGTTTTGAGTTTGACTCCGTCATCTATTGTATTTTCTGTTTTGTTTTGGGTTCAATTTATTTATCAATACTGATTTGCGGAAGTTTTACAATCTATAGATTATTTGTTTTTATTTTATTGCTCTTTTTTGGTTTAATGGAGTTCTTTACATTTCTTTAAAAACAGGGATTTATTCTTAGGAGGCTAACCTTCTATAGTTTTAGAGGCTAACTGTATTTTTACTTCCTTTTAATATTCAGTAGACAGCAAAATCATAGTTTACCTTGGAAAGGCACAGAGCTTTCAAGCACTAATCTTGTTAATTTCTGCTTGTTTTGAGTTTGACTCAGTTATCTATTTTATTTTCTGTTCATTTTCGGTCCAATTTATTTGTTCAATGCTGAATTGAAGAAGTTTTACGATCTATAGACTATTTGGTTTTATTTTATTGCTCTTTTTTGGTTTAATGGAGTTCCTTAAATTTCTTTAAAAACTGGGATATTATCTTAGGACGCAAACCTTTGATAGTTTTAGAGGTTAACCGTATTTTTACCTTGTTTTAATATTCACTAAACTGCAAATTTATGCTTTACCTTGGAAAGGCATAGAGCTTTCGAGCAGTATTTTATTGCCCTTTTTGGCTTAATTGAGTTCAGTACACTTCTTTGAAAACTGGGATTTTGTCTTAGGGTGCAAACCTTGTATAGTTTAAGAGGTTTGTTCTTTTTGTTCTTTTTGAGTTCAATTTATTTATCGATGCTCATTTGTGGAAGTTTTACGATTAATAGATTCTTTAATTCTATTTTATTGCTCTTTCTTTTGGTTTAATGGAGTTCTTTACTTTTATTTGAAAAACTGAGAGTCTTAGCTTAGAGTATTAGTTTAGAGTTATAGTTTGGTTATAGTTGGAGTTTTAGTTTAGTTTTTGTTAAGAGATTTAGTTTAGAGTTTTAATTTAAAGTTTTAGTTAACAGTTTTAGTTAAGGGTTTTAGTTAAGAGTTATAGTTTAGAGTTTTATTTTAGTTTTATTTTAGTTCAGAGTTTTAGTTTAGTTTTAGTTAATAGTTTTAGTTAGAGTTGTAGTTTCGTTTTAGTTATGAGTTTTAATTTAGAGCAGCGCGCACGTAAGCTAAGCTGACCCAACCTATGGTTTTGGTATTTTCGTACAAAAATGTGGAATTTTGCATTCGATGTTTCAGTTGTGCACTGTCATCTATATCTATATTCTTCCCTCCTCAACACCTAGCTCTTTACGCTAAAGTTCAAATTCTATCCCAATTCTTAAAGAACGACTCCTGAAACACAGGGGTCGTTATAGAATCGACCCAGTGGTCCTAGAATATCGTAATAGGGTTCATTCGAAACATTTTATTTTTTTTGCCATATATATAAAACTAATTTTCTAAACTATAACTCTAAACTAAAAAAAATCTAAACTATAACTGTAAACTAAAAATCTAAACGAAAATTCTAAAATAATACTCTAAACTATAACTCTAAACTAAACTAAAACTCTATACAAAACCTCTAAAGAAAACATAAACAAAAACTCTAAACTTTAATTCTAAACTAAAATTCTAAACTAAAAATCTAAACTAAAATTCTAAATTAAAATCTAAACTAAACTCTAAACTAAAACTAAACCAAAACTAAATTAAACTAAAAATCTAAACTGAAACTCTAAATTAAAACTAAACTAAACTAAAACTCTAAACTAAAACTCTTAAATAAAATTCTAAACTAAAACTAAACTATAAATCTAACTAAAACTCCAAATTAAAAAAAACGCTAAGCTGAAACTAAACTAAACTAAAAATAAACTAAAGCTATAAATTAAAACTCTTGACTAAAACAAAAAAACAACTCTAACTAAAACTCTTAACTAAAACTAAACTAAAACTCTAAACTAAACTAAAACTAAACTAAAACACTAAACTAAAACTCTAAACTAAAACTCTTAACTAAAACTGTTAACTAAAACTTTAAATTAAACCTCTAAACTAAAACTCTTAACTAAAACTAAACTAAAACTCCAACTATAACAAGACTATAACTCTAAATTAAAACTCTAAACTAAAACTAAACTACAACTCGTAACTAAAGTCTAAGCTAAGACTCTAAACTAATACTCCAAACTAAAACTCTCAGTTTTTCAAATAAAAGTAAAGAACTCCATTAAACCAAAAGAAAGAGCAATAAAACGAAATCAAAGAAACTATAGATCGTAAGACTTCCACAAATCAGGATCGATAAATAAATTGAACCCAAACGAACAGAAAATACACTAGATAACTAAGTCAAACTAAAAAAAGGAGAAATTAACGTGTGTAGCGCTCGAAAGCTCTATGCCTTTTCAAGGTAAAAATAAATTTTTAGTTTAATGAATATTAAAACAAAGTGAAAATACGGTTAGCTTCTAAAACTATAGAAGGTTTGCGTCCTAAGACAAAATCACAGTTTTCAAAGAAATGTAATGAACTCCACTAAACCAAAAAGAGCAATAAAATAGTGCTTGACAGCTCTATGCCTTTTCAAGGTAAAACATAAATTTGCAGTTTACTGAATATTAAAACAAGGTAAAAATCTGGTTAACCTTTAAGACTATCGAAGGTTTGCGTCCTAAGACAATATCCCAGTTTTAAAAGAAATTTAAGGAACTCCATTAAAACAAAAAAAGAGCAATAAAATAAAACCAAATAATCTATAGATCGTAAAACTTCCTCAAATCATCATTGAAAAAATAAATTGGACCCAAAATGAACAGAAAATAAAATAGATAACTGAGTCAAACTGAAAACAAAGAGAAATTAACAAGAGTAGTTCTCGGAAGCTCTATGCCTTTCCAAAGTAAAGCATAAATTTGCAGTCTACTAAATATTAAAAGAAATTAAAATACGGTTAGCCTCTAAAACTATAGAAGGTTAGCGTCCAAAGACAAAATCTAAGTTTTTAAGGAAATTTAAAGAACTCCATTAAACCAAAAAAAGAGTAATAAACCAAATAATCTATAGATCGTAAAACTTCTTCAAATTAGCATTGAAAAAATAAATTGGACCCAAAATGAACAGAAAATACAATAGATAACTGAGTCAAACTCAAAACAAGCAACGATTAACAAGAGTAGTTCTCGAAATCTCTACGCCTTTCCGAGGTAAAGCATAAATTTTCAGTTTACTGAATATTAAAAAAAAGTAAAAATACGATTAGCCTCTAAAACTATAGAAGGTTAGCGTCCTAAGACAAAATCCCTGTTTTTAAGGAAATGTAAGCTCCTTTAAACCAAAAAACGAGAAATAAAATAAAACCAAATAATCTATAGATTGTAAAACTTCCGCAAATCAGTATTGATAAATAGATTGAACCCAAAACGAACCGAAAAAACAATAGATGACCGATTCAAACTCAAAACAAGCAGAAATTAACATGAGTAGTTCTCGAAAGCTCTAAGCCTTTACAAGTTAAAGAATAAATTTGCTGTTTAATGGATATTAAAACAAAGTAAAAATACGTTTAGCCTCTAAAACTATAGACGGTTTGTGTTCTAAGACAAAATTCCCAATTTTCAATGAAATGTAAAGAACTCCATTAAACCTAAAATAACCAATAAAATAAAACGAAAAAATCTATAGATCGTAAAACTTCCGCTAATCAGTATTGATAAATAAAATGAACCCAAAACGAACAGAAAATAAAAAAGATAACCGAGTCAAACTCAAAACAAGCATAAATTAATATGTGCAGTGCTCGAAAGCTCTATGCCTTTCCAAAGAAAAGTATAAATTTGCAGTTTACTGAACATTAAAACAAAGTAAAAATACGGTTAGCCTCTAAAACTATAGATGGTTTGCATTCTAAGACAAAATCCTAGTTTTTCAAAGAAATATAAAGAACTCCATTAAATTAAAAAGAGCAATAAAATATAACCCAATAATCCATAGATTGTAAAACTTCCACTAATCAACATTGATAAATAAAATTGAACCCGAAACGAACAGAAAATAAAATAGATAAACGAGTCAAACTCAAAACAAGCATAAATTAACTTGTGTAGTGCTCGAAAGCTCTTTGCCTTTCCAAGGTAAAGTATAAATTTGTAGTTTACTAAATATTAAAACAAAGTAAAAATACGGTTAGCCTCTAAAACTATAGAAGGTTTGAGTCCCAAGATAAAATCCCAGTTTTAAAGAAATGTAAAGAACTCCATTAAACCAAAAAAGACCAATAAAATAGAACCAAATAATCTATAGATCGTAAAACTTCCACTAATCAGGATTGATAAATAAATTGAACCCAAAACGAAGAGAAAAAACAATAGATGATCGAGTCAAACTCAAAACAAGCAGAAATTAAAAAGAGTAGTGCTCAAAAGCTCTATGTCTTTCCAAGGTAAAGCATAAATTTGCAGTTTACTGAATAATAAAACAAAGTAAAAATGCGGTTAGCCGCTAAAAGTATAGAAGGTTTACGTCCTAAGACAAAATCCCACTTTTCAAAGAAATGTAAAGAACTCCATTAAACAAAAAAATAGCAATTAAATAAAACCAAAAAATCAATAGATCTTAAAACTTCCACGAATCAGCATTGATAAATAAATTGAAGACAAAACGAACAGAAAATACAATAGATGATTGAGTCAAACTCAAAACAAGCAGAAATTAAAAAGATTAGTTCTCGAAAGTTCTATGCCTTTCCAAGGTAAAGCATAAATTTGTAGTTTACTGAATATTAAAGCAAAGTAAAAATACGGATAGCCTCTAAAACTATAGAAGGTTGGCGTCCTAAGACAAAATCCCAGTTTTTCAAAGAAATGTAAAGAACTCCATTAAACCAAAAAAGAACAATAAAATAAAATCAAATAATCTATAGATCGTAAAACTTCTACAAATCAACATTGATAAATAAATTCGACCCAAAAGGAACAGAAAATACAACAGATAACCGAGTCAAACTCAAAACAAGTAGAAATTAACAGGAGTAGTTCTCGAAAGCTCTAAGCTTTTCCAAGGTAAAGCATAAATTTGCAGTTTACTGAATATCAAACCAAAGTAACAATACGGTCAGCCTCTAAAACTATAGAAGGCTAGCGTCCTAAGAAAAAATACCAGTTTTCAAAGAAATGTAAAGAACTCCATTAGACCAAGAAACAGAGCAATAAAATAAAACCAAATAATCTGTAGATCATAAACTTCCGCAATTCAGCATTGATTAATAAACTGAATCCCATTACGGATAGAAAATAAAACATATGACCGATTCAAACTCAAAACATGCAGAAATTGAGAAGATTAGTACTTGAAAGTTCTATGTCTTTCTAAGGTAAAGCATAGATTTGCTATTTGCTGAACAATAGAACAAAGTAAAAAATACGATTAGCCTCTAAAAGTGTAGAAGTTTTTAATCCTAAGACAAAATTTCAGTTTTCCAAAGAAATATAAAGAACTCCATTAAACCAAAAAGACCAATAAAATGAAACCGAATAATCCATAGATCGTAAAACTTCCACTAATCAACATTGATAAATAAAATGAACCAAAAACGAACAGAAAATCAAATAGAAAACCGATTCAAACTCAAAACAAGCATAAATTAACTTGTGTAGTGCTCGAAAGCTTTTTGCTTTTCCAAGGTAAAGCAAAAATTTGTAGTCTACTAAATATTAAAAGAAAGTAAAAATACGGTTAGCCTCTAAAACTATAGAAGGTTTTAGTCCTAAGATAAAATCCCAGTTTTAAAGAAATGTAAATAATTCTATTAAACCAAAAATGTCCAACAAAATAGAATCAAATAATCTATAGATCGTAAAACTTCCACTAATCAGGATTGATAAATAAATTGAACCCAAAACGAAGAGAAAAAACAATATATGACCGAGTCATACTCAAAACAAGCAGAAATTAACAAGAGTAGTGCTCGAAAGCTCTATGTCTTTCCAAGGTTAAGCATAAATTTGCAGTTTACTGAATAATAAAACAAAGTAAAAATACGGTTAGCCTCTAAAACTATAGAAGGTTCTCGTCCTAAGATAAAATCCCAGTTTTCAAAGAAATGTAAAGAACTCCATTAAACCAAAAAATAGCAATTAAATAAAACCAAATAATCAATAGATCGTAAAACTTCCACAAATCAGCATTGATAAATAAATTGAAGACAAAACGAACAGAAAATACAATAGATGACTGAGTCAAACTAAAAAAAAGCAGAAATTAACACGAGTAGTGCTTGAAAGTTCCATGCCTTTCCAAGGTAAAGCCTAAATTTGTAGTTTACTCAATATTAAAGGAAAGTAAAAATACGGATAGCCTCTAAAACTATAGAAGGTTAGCGTCCTATGACAAAATCCCAGTTTTTCAAAGAAATGTAAAGAACTCCATTAAACCAAAACAGAACAATAAAATAAATAAAATAATCTATAGATCGTAAAACTTCCACTAATCAATATTGATAAATAAATTGGACCCAAAACGAACGGAAAATAAAATATATAACCGAGTCCAACTCAAAACAAGTAGTAATTAACAAAAGTAGTTCTCGAAAGCTCTAGACTTTTCCAAGGTAAAGCATAAATTTGTAGTTTACTGAATATCAAACCAAAGTAACAATACGGTCAGCCTCTAAAACTATAGAAGGCTAGCGTCCTAAAAAAAAATACCAGTTTTCAAAGAAATGTAAAGAACTCTATTAAACCAAAAAGAGAAATAAAATAAAACCAAATAATCTATAGATCATAAAACTTCCACAAATCAGCATTGATAAATAAATTGAACCAAAAACGAACAGAAAATACAATAGATGACCGAGACAAACTCAAAACATGAAGAAATTAACAAGAGTAGTTCTCGGAAGCTCTATGCCTGTCCAAGGTAAAGCATAAATTTGCAGTTTACGAAATATTAAAACAAAATAAAATTAAGGTTAGCCTCTAAAAGCATAGAAGGTTTGCGTCCAAAGACAAAATCCCTGTTTTTAAAGAAATGTAAAGAAATCCATTAAACCAAAAAACGAGCAATAAAATAAAACCAAATAATCTATAGATCATAACACCCAAAACGAACAGAAAATAAAATAGATAACCGATTCAAACTCAAAACAAGTAGAAATTAACAGTAGTAGTTCTTGAAAGCTCTAAGCTTTTCCAAGGTAAAGCATAAATTTGGACTTTACTGAATATCAAACCAAAGTAAAAATACGGTCAGCCTCTAAAACTATAGAAGGCTAGCGTCCTAAGAAAAAATACCAGTTTTCAAAGAAATGTAAAGAACTCCTTTAAACCAAAAAGAGAAACAAAATAAAACCAAATAATCTATAGGTCTTAAAACTTCCACAAATCCGTATTGATAAATAAATTGAACCCAAAAAGAAAAGACAATACAATAGATGACTCAGTCAAACTCAAAACAAGCAGAAATTAACAACAGTAGTGCTTGAAAGCTCTTTGCCTTTCCAAGATAAAGCATAAATTTGCAATTTACTGAATATTAAAACAAAGTAAAAATACGGATAGCCTCTAAAACTATAGAGGGTTAGCGTCCTAAGACAAAATCCCAGTTTTTCAAAGAAATGTAACGAACTCCATTAACCAAAAAGACTAATAAAATAAAACCAAAAAATCTAGATCGTAAAACTTCCGCAAATCAACATTGATAAATAAATTGGACCCAAAACGAACAGAAAATAAAATAGATAACCGAGTCAAACTAAAAAAAAGCATAAATTAACAAGAGTAGTTCTCGAAAGCTCTATGCCTTTCGAAGGTAAAACATAAATTTGCAGTTTACTGAATATTAAAACAAATTAAAATACGGTTAGCCTCTAAAACTATAGAAGGTTAGCGTCCAAAGACAAAATCCCTGTTTTCAAAGAAATGTAAACTCCATAAAACCAAAAAAGAGCAATAAAACAAAACCGAATAATCTATAGATCGTAAAACTTCCACTAGCTAATTTTGAAAAGAAGGACATAGGAATGTACCCAATGAGCCCTTGAATCACCCCCACACCCTTAAAAATATTAATGTTTTCATAAGTCGCCTACGTTGTTTAATATTTTCGCTAGCTAATTTAAAAGGAGCTTTGTTTCACTCCTAAGAAAATGATAAAAATTTTTGACTTTATTAGATATTGCTCATACTACACTTAATTCTGTTGGAAATAAGCAATATTGTTTTTAGATGCCGGTCTATAGAGAACAAAGGCAGATTCAACGTTTTGTGAACTTCTGAAAGCTGTTTCTAGCCAAGAATTTTAGCAGAACGGTCAAAAATGTGTTTGGGAAAGGACGTTTTCTCTGTGTCTGAAATTTAAAGTGTTGGTTCTTTAAATATTGGATTTTATTTGTGGAGGGTTGTATGAATAGCTGATGCGCTATGATTCGTAAATAGAAATAGTTATGACGAGGAAACATTTTTTGTCCCTGGTGGATAGGGGTTGGGTGGGACTTTTAAAAAAATGGGGTAACATTCTTAATGCCATATTTGATAATGTAAGGTAAAAAGTAACAGAATTGGATGTCCATAGCATCCGCTTGTCTAAATCTTGAAAGATGACGTCAATGTTGACATTCTGCTAACTTTTTTCTTACACATTTTTAACTCTTAAATTGAGCCTCTATATTTAAACCTGGGGGGTGTCCTCAAAAAAATTTGGAACGGTGGGAAGGGGTCTTGGGGGTTGGGGAGAGGTGACCCTGAAGGGTTAGTTCCATTGTTGTTGGAGTCATTGTTGGTTCATACTCATAGTTCTCTCACTAATGCAATATTTTGTACTTGTGTATTATAACGACCACAGAGTTTCACCCAAAATCATTCTCTAAAATGTCTTAAACTGTTTCACCCAAAAAATTTCTAAAATGTCGATTAATTTGTTTCGCCCAAATAATCCCCTAAAAGTAATTTCTGAATGTTCCTTTGTTTCGGCATCCTTTTGCGATGTAAGAGAAACCTTATGACCTAGAAATAGGTTTCAATGATCTTGTTCCGTTCGTGTTGGCCTAGAAAGAGACACGTGATCCTGTCCCGTTAGACATGCTCTTATCTGACAATGATGTAAACTTTCGTCTTTATCCATTATGCTTAGAACCATCAAACAAGTTGACCAACAAACAGAACAGAACCATGAAACAACATCAAACCATATAACCAACAAACATCATAACCATCAAACCATATAACCATCAACAAAGAGAACAGAACTAAGAAACTTACCAAGGACATTAAATCTCGTCCAGGCTTTTACCAAGGACAGTAAATCTCCTCCAGGCTTTTACCATGGACATTAAATATCTTCCAAGTTTTTACCAAGGACATTAAATCTCTTCCAGGCTTTTACCAGGGACATTAAATCTCTTCAAGGAATAGTGACCTCCTCACTACTGTCTTCTGGTTCTTCTTAACATCCAATTTAGCATTCCATGAAAGTTTTAGCTTAATAATACCCGTAGCCGTTCCTGGGGTCAACATAGATATGCTCAGATACGCCCTAAGGACAACTTGGATGCACCTGGAGTGTTTCGATTTACTGTAACATCCCCCTCTATATTTAATGAAATTTATAACTTTCGAGCCTTATTTATTTGTGTGATGGTGTAGATAAGATATTTTGACAACCTAAATGCATCATGCCATTTTGTCAAGCAAGATTCCCTTAAACTGTTTTGATTTAGTACAAGGGCTTTAGTTAAAATAGTATAAATTGTGGTAGTAGAGGGTAAGGTATTACCCCTAAACTTACAAGACCACACGCCCTATTTCTAGGCCAATCAGAGAGCTACAATACTAACGGGAGTTATATTAGACCTGTACTTCCAGGACTTTTAGTATGAATTTACGTAATAGGCTATGATGAAAATCAAGTTACGTGATTCTGTTTTTAATAATACTTCACCTTGGAGCATTTGTATAAGTACATTATAATTCTTGCTTATTATAACAGTTTTTTTAAGCTATTGAACAATAAACACCAAATAATATGAAGAATGTTGAAGATATTGTTAACCAATTATATGCCGTAAGTTTATTTTATAAATAATTAATTGAGATATTTTGGTACAGCTGCATTATATCGAAACTTTTCAAAAAGTCAAGTTTGGTTAATAAAATAAAGAATGGGATGAATAATAGGTTAGAAACAAATTTGGGGATAAACATATTTGCACATTGTGTGTTGTGGGAGGGTAAGGCATAGCATATATATTAAATGTAACCCTGGTAGCATTTTTTCTTTGAACATGTTAATTTATTTGGAGCCTAGGGTATCCTAGCTAGCTAGCAGTGAAAATGTCGCTTGATTTAAATTTTAAGTCTATAAGCTGTGTGTGGGTTAACAAGCTTTTTATCTAATTATGGGCCTATATACTGGGAGTGTGTTATCAAGCCTTTTTTAACTATATAGTCCTTGTTTCTAGAGTTTTTAGCATTTCGAAGGTCTTATAATGGGATATGTAGCTTAGACTAACAATTAAATTTATCCCTATTTAATTCAAGGCTATAATCTGAATTCTGTTTCCATCTCTCCCCTTAAAAAAATCTTTTTTCATCTTAGTTCAGTTTTAGGTTAATATCTGTTAGTATATTAACGGCTTCTTTCAACTTTGATGAACTCGCTATTATCCAAAAACAAAAAAAATTGTATTATACATAATCATACAATTTTTAAAAACTCCGCTGAATCTTGATAACAAAGTTTTATCAGTTGTTTAACAGACAAATTTCCTGTAACACTCAAAGGAATAGATATTTTTGAACGGGCAAACACACATTTAAAGATTCGTGTTACAATGCTACAATATGAAACGGAATTTGAAGGGGGAGTGCGTACTAATACAAAGGGGGTGATATTTCCAGTAAGAGCTCCGCCGATTGAATCAGTGAAGCACTGGGTTAGGCTGTTGTACACACCACCTACTGAACCAGATTCAATTGGCCATTTTAATCCAATAACGGATATTAGTAGTGTTTTATGTGAGGGTATAAAGGGGCGTGGTGGTGTACGCTGATATTGTCCAATGTGTTTGTCCCAATTTCGTAGTGAATTAAATATACAGAATCACATGAAACACTGCAAACGACGCGGCTATCAATCTGTGGAGACAGTTGCCGGTGACCGGGCAATTTTACGATTTAGAAATTTCCAGAATACACTTATACAAAGTGATAAAATCAGTTTAGATTGTGAGGCTAAACTCACAGATGTAAACGACCCACAATTTCCAAATCGTATCAAAGAACATCAAGCTATTGCAGTCTCCTATGCCTACCCCAAAGAGACTCCAGTAACATCATTCGCCTGTTAGAAAAAGTTGAGACATTATATGAGAATGATTGTAAGGTTAAAGCATTGACTAAATTAATCATCACAGCGAATAAGGTAATCTCCCGGTTGCGACATACACATTATTCCATGATTCTATCGCCCGAAGATCGCTTAGCAATTAAAAATAAGAAGACATGTTTGGTTTGTAAAGAGGAATTTGAAGAGGGTACTAAGGGGATAGGGATTAGGGGAAATAGACTAAGGGGGGAAGGGGAAAGTGTGCGACCCCAATCACTTATGGCAGGAAATATCAACAGGTGGTAGTAATTTTCGTGGCGTAGCACATCAATTTTGCAATTTAAACGTAAGTCAGCAGTACTTTATACCGGTTTTTATCCACAATTCAAATTACGATTTGAAATTTATTTTACCTTTATTGGCACGTATGGACAGGGAGACAGTTGCAGATAGCCCATGGGTAAATAACTCAGTTACCTATAATTTTATATCCAAATCAGCTGTGAAGTTGTTGCTTTTAGAATTCAAGTGGCGAGCACTGGATAATTGGCATACTTGCTGGGATAAAATCTATTTCTTAGATTCATACAGTTTTTTCCCCAAATGTCTTAGCCAATTAATCCAAGTGTAAAAAAGTTGAAAATTTTGATAGTTTCCCTCTGCTTAAATAACGCTTTCCTGACAATGAAATATAAGATTTACTAACTTTTAAAGGGATATATGCGAATGATTATTACAACTTTAGCGCGAGGTTAAGTGAGGAGGAACTTCTCCCCATTGAAGCATTCTATAATTCACTTACCGATAGTCAGTGCACTTTCGATGACTATGAATTTGACAAGAGGGTTTGGGCTAAGGGGGACTGTAAAAAAGGATGTGACTATTGTAGAATGAAATTGGCAAGTGATACGTTAAAACTCTTAGATATTGTCTGCTAGAACACAGACCAAATCTATATAGAATTCGGGTTGGACATTGGCTATTATTTTTCAACTCAACACCTAGTGATGGATTTAATTAAAAAAAACAGTAGGGAAGAAATAGGTTTAATCACCGATGTGGATAAACACTTATTTGTAGAAAGATCTATGCGGGGGGGATATGTTTTTCACGGGGACCGCATCATGACAACTGATCCAACTGGACAGAACTCTGTTCACGGTGTAGAGTCCAGTGCTGTTTTTCAATACATGAATTGACTTTATTCCTCGGCAGTGTCTCACTACAGTTTACCATGTAGCAATTAAAAATGGCTTTAAAATCCTTGTACTATAGATTTTCCTAACATTCACACTGTCAAGAAAAATGGTCCCCAAGGATGTATTTTGAAATTGTTGGTCACATACCAATCCAGCTCCAAGAGTCCGTAAAAGATTTTGTTTTTCTGTTTATAAATAGACCTGTGACCAAGGACTATTTGAGTCCATACAGTTTGTCTTTGGTTGAGGATATTGGCATGCATTGGACCCCTCCAAGCAGAAAATAATTGCATATCTGGAACCAAAACTGAATATTGTTCTTCATCATGTATTATTGCAGTGGATGGTGGCCAATGGTTTCAGGGTTACAAAGATACAAAGAGCCCTGCAATTCGATCAGAAACCCTATTTAAAACCGTTTATTGACAAATTTGTCAGTAAATGTTCACCGGCAAAAAGTAAAGTTGAAAAAGAAATCTATAAACTTATTTTAAATTCAGCCTTTGGGAAAATGTGTGAAAGCGTACGAAACAGATCTCGTTGTGACGTCGTAACTTGCCCCCAAGAATGCACTCAAATTGTTGGCGACCCCAACTTCACAACATTTACTGTCATAGCCTCGAATATGGTTCTTTTATACAGAAAAAAGAGAAATGTCCTTCTGAATAAAAAATCGTTGGGGGGGGGGAGTTCAGTACTGGAAATTTCCAAGAAACTCATGTTGTCATTCTTGTACAATGTGTGGAAGATAAATGGCCAAGGGAGGGGAAGTTCAAGTGTACTATGGAGACACGGGTTCACTCCTATTAAAAGTTAAACCAGAGAATTTATTAGAAGATTTGGAAAATGGTGCAGACATTAGCTCTCGAATAGAGTTTACGAATTGGGATGAGATCATCTATCCCGAGTTGGTGAAACGCCACGCCACAAATCAATTGTTAATGTTACAATCTGAGTTGGGGAGCGATTTAATATACAATAGGGTATTCCCCGGTCCGAAAGTATACTGTGTGGAAACACACAATAATGATATAAAACAATCGTGTAAAAGGGTGCCTACATACTTTGTAAAAACAATTTCGACATGAATGTCTACAGAAACTGTGTGGAAAGTAGTTTAGTGCCAAGAGCAAAAGTAATGGCAATTCGTTCTATAAAATTTAAGAACAATAACGTTAGATTAGAGAAAAATGCCATTTTTCGCATATCCGACAAGGTCTATGTACGTGAGGATGGTGTGAAGGTACTCCCCCATGGTAACGTATTTTAGATCGAGTTGAATGTATAGAGTACAGAAAACAACTCGGTCTGGATAAATTTACTTTAATTAAAAAAAATACTACTACATGGTGGGTGGGAGGAGGAAGAGGACAACAATTTCCCTATAATATACATTCCATTTGCTAATATCATCATCATTTAACTTTTGTTATCAGAGGCAACGCTGTAGCGTTGCCTATAGTAAAGGCCATACGGCTCCAATATTTTATTATTTATTATTTTTTTTTCCAGAGGCACTTCATATGGAAGGGGTCGTCTTAGAAGCTTCAAAAGGGGCTCATTGGATTGTAAATAGAGAGTTCTAGTGCCCTTTTTAATAGTCAAAAATGTTTGGAGGGCAACTAGACCCCCCCACGCACATCATTCCCCCAAACACATTCAATAAACATTTTTAGATAGCTATTTTATTCAGCGTAGTTGATTACCAGATAGAAAATAAATTTTTGAAGAAGATACTCCCCCACAACCCTCAGGGCAAGGGTTTTAAGTTATGCCCTGGGGGAATATAAGGTTTTTATAGAAGGCGTTATCGTATAAACTTCAAAACAGGCTCATTCGATTGGAAATTAAAGAGCTAGTGCCCTTTTTAATAGTGGAAAGTAATTGGATTGTAACTAGCCCCCCCCCACGCCCATCATTTCCCCAAACCCATCCAATCCAAATTTTGAGATAAAAATTTTGTTCAGCGTAGTTGATTTCCAGATAGAAAATATATTTTTGAGGAGGAGACTCCCCCACAACCCTTAGGGCAAGGGTTTTAAGTTATGCCCTGGGGGCATATAAGGTTTTAATAGAAGGCGCTGTTGTACGTAATTCAAAACAGGCTCAGTCGATTGGAAATTAAAGGGCTAGTGCCCTTTTAATAGTCAAAAGTGATTGGAGGGCAACTAGCCCCCTCCCTGTGCCCGTCATTCTCCTAAAGACATTCACTCAAAATTTCGAGTTAGACATTTTGATGTGCGTAGTTGATTTCAAATTAAAAAATATATTTTTGAGGAGAATACTCCCCCGCAAACTTGAGAGCAAGGGTTTTAAGTTATGCCCGCTGGGCATATAAAGTTTTTTATAGAAGGCGTTGTCGTAGAAACTTCAAAACATGCTCATTCGATTGTAAATTAAAGGGCTAGTGCGCTTTTTAATAGTCGAAAGTGATTGGAGTATAACTAGCCCCCTTCTCCCCCCCCACCCCACCCCCACGCCCATCATTTCCCCAAACACATCCAATCAAAATTTTCAGATAGCCATGTTGTTCAGCGTAGTTGATTTCCAGATAGAAAATATATTTTTTGAGGAGGACACTCCCCCACAACCCTCAGGGCAAGTTTTAAGTTATGCCCTGGGGGCATATAAGGTTTTTATAGAAGGCTTTGTCGTAGAAACTTCAAAAAAGGCTCGTTCAATTGGAAATTGAAAGGGCTAGTGCCGTTTTTAATTGTCAAAAGTGATTGGAGGGCAACTAGCCCTCCCCATAATTTCCCCTGACAACTCCAATCAAAATTTTAAGATAGCCATTTCGTTCAGCGTAGTCGACTTCCAGATAGGAAATATGTTTTTAGGAGGAAAATCCCCCACAACCCTCAGGGCAAGGGTTTTAAGTTATGCCCTGGGGACATCTAAGGTTGTTATAGAAGGCGGTGTCGTAAAAACTTCAAAAAAGGCTCATTCGATTGGAAATTCCAAGGGCTAGTTCCCTTTGTAATAGTAAAAAGTGATTTGAGGGCAACTAGCCCCCCTCTCACGCCCAACTTTTCCCAAAACACATCCAATCAAAATTTTAAGGCGGCCATTTTACTAAACGCAGTTTTAATTCTGGAAATTAGTTCTTTGAGGATTACAACTCCCCCAAAGCCCTCAGGGCAAGGGATGTAATTTAAGGATTCTCCGAATCCTTCATATTATTTCTTATGGAAGGGATGCTCGTATAAACTTTAGAGAGGGCTCCTTTGATTGAAAATTGAAAGTTCTTGTTCACTTTTTAAGAGTAAAAAGAGATTGAAGGGCAACTAGCCCCTCTCCCTCCTCCTTGCCCTAAATGCATCAGATAAAAATTTTGAGATAGACATTTTGTTACAATAGTTCATAGTTCTGATAAAAAAAAAACTCCGGTGTCGACACAGCCCACCAGGGCCCAGGGGTAGGTGTTGTAAGTTATGCCCTGGGGCATAATTTATTAAGGGGGGTTTACAACTTATGGGAAAGGGTTTTGTTTGGGAAGAACACATAGGAAATCTATTATAATTATCCAATTATAAGGTTAAAATACATACTCTGTGATATATGCAAAATTGCTTTGGCACATAAATTCCTATTAAAGTCAATTCCAAACAGTCGTGATCCCTTTGTGTCAGCAGGTGAAATGGTCTAAACCCCCTATCAATCCATTCATTGTTCAATCCATCCATTGTATCAATCCATCCATTACTTGTGGTCAATCGCTGTCCACAAGTTATGCAAGCTGTCTATTGTTCATATATAAGGTTTTTATCAAAGAGGTATCGCATAGACTTTGAAAAAAGCCTCATTCGATTTAAATTGAAAGTTCTAGATCCGTTTTTTAAAGTCAAGAATAATCGGACAGTAAGCACCCTCCCCCCATGCCATAAAAACTTTTTGCAATCAAAAACGAACAAAAATTAATTAAAAAAAACTTTCCGAAAAATAAGTTTTTCAAAGAAAAGTAAAGCCCATTTTAAACTTAAGCTTAGGAGAGACAAATACCTGTTAAAATTCAAACTAAAAACAACCAGAGATTCCTATTAAAGAGTAAATGCAACCCAAAACGAACATAAATTAAACAAACAATCATAGGAAAAAACATACAACAAGTAATAACATAAATGAATAAATAGATCTTAAAGCGAGTAATGGTTAGATTGAATATGAAAATCAAGCTTAAAACGAAAAAAATATTTTGTTATTAACGTATAAATGAAACTTAAAACGAACGGAAACTAAATAAACAATCAATGCGAACAAACATACAATATATATTAATGTAAATGAATAAATAAATCTTAAAACGAGTGAAACTTAAATTGAATATGCAAATCAAGTATGAATCGAATAAAAATAACTACAAACAAGAGTTTGGGTGTTGTCTCGGTACAGAAGCCTAAAACCTACTGCGTCATTGGCGCTTTACTGAAAACGAATTATATTACAAATGTTTTCTTTTGTACTTAATGTTGAAAATAAATATTAAAATTACAGTAAAATTTTGAACTGATGAGCTTTTAGCAATTAATATCATTATGCATCAAGTATTCAGTTTAATTTATTAGTTCTTTTCAAGATTGGTCAAGACAAATATAGTTTCACTACAAGCAAAATTTGGATACTGCCTCCTTCTTTGACTGTAAAAACCTAAAGCCTTCTGCGTCATTGGTGCTTCACTGAAAACGAATTACTCGTATATTACAAATTTATTATTTTCCAGTTCTTACAACATTGAAAATGAAAATAAAAATTACAGTGAAAAAAAAACTTGAACTGATGGATCTTTCAACAATTAATATCATTATATATCTAATATTCAATTTGATTTTGTTTATACTTTCCATGAGTGTTCAATACTCATATAATTTTGCCATTTTTTTTAACTCTGCCATTTTTTTCAACTAATCGTGTTAGTTTGTTATGAAAACATTCTATGGCTTCTAGGCATTTCTATTTGAGCGGAAATCAGCACCTCAAACTTTGTGGAAAATGCATTTTCTTGCATGAAACACATAGATATAATAAAATGTCAAGTTTCGGAGTGTTCCATCACTCGTAAGCAAGTGCCATTGGTATTTTTGAATCCGCATGGTCAATTTAGGGGCTGGAGGGTAGGCTAATTCACGTAGCAGCCCCATTCTGTCGTGGTATGGTTCACATTTTCAAAACCTTGCGTCCGGACTATCATATAATCTACCAAGCTTACAACTACCCCAAATCAGTATCAATAAATAAATGAAACCCAAAACGAACAAAAATTAAAATAAATATTAGAGTCAAACTCAAAACGAGCATAAATTAATGTGAGTAGGGTTCAAAACCCCAATGCCAGAATATAATTTGTAATTCACTGAAAAAAAATCCAAAAAGTCCACTGAAAAAAAATATGCATTACCAATTTAGAATACATATGCTGATATTTATTTCTTAAAATCTTAATTAATTTCTTGCGTCTCAAATGTGCAGTTGTTAGTACATTCCTGAGAATCGTTTCCATTAAAGAGCACACGCTGCAGAAGGGTTTAGGTTTCTTCGGTAAGGCGATACCCAAATTTTTGCTTATAGTTATTTTATTCGATTCAAACTTGATTTGCATATCCAATTTAAGTTTCACTCGTTTTAAGATTTATTTATTCATTTAAATTAATATATATTATATGTTTGTTCGCATTGATTATTTATTTAATTTCTGTTCGTTTTAAGTTTCATTTATACTTTAATAACAAAATATTTGTTTTCAGTTTAAGCTTGATTTTCATATTCACTCCAAGCATTATTCGCTTTAAGATCTATTTATTCATTTATATTATTACTTGTTGTATGTTTTTTGCTATGATTATTTATTTAATTTCTATTCGTTTTGGGTTTCATTTATTCTGTAATAGTAATTTCTGGTCGTTTTGAGTTTAAATTTTAACAGGTATTTGTATCTCCTGAGCTTAAGTTTAAAATGGCCTTAACTTTTCTTTGAAAAGCTTATTTTTCGGAAAGTTTTTTTTAATTAATTGTATACAAGACAGAGTTTTTTTCGCGTCTTTATACAAGACGTGCTTTCCGGCCCAGCCTTCAGCCCTCAGCGACCACCGTCCCTCCTGACCCCAGCCCACCCCAGTGGGCCCCATGCGATTTCCACCCCGGCCTCCAGCCCTGGGGGATGGGGGAGTTCTCATCATTTAAACGTTGTAAATAGTGTTTTCTATTCTATTATATTCTCTTAGCTTACAAATGTTCAACTGTGCTGCTGCTACTGATATTAAGTGTACACAATATTTAAAATACTTGTTGTTGTTTTAAAAAAGTGTTGCTTTTTTACAACAATATGATTAATATATGATTCTTAAATTGTTAAATATGATTAATTATATTAAAATATAATATGTATTAAAAGTATATATTAAAAATATGTTAAATACTTATATTAAAAATATGATTCTTAAATTGTTTTTCTGTTCTGTTCTCTTGCTATTGTCTCTGTTGATTGTTGTACAAAAAAGAAAAAGAAAAAGTGTTTCTAATAAAAGAAAAATATTATTCTTAAATTGATTTTTTTTTGTTGTTGTTGCTATTAAATATCGTACTAGGTATACTGCTATAGTCTAGGGGAAATTATTATTATTATTTATTTATTAGACAAGTATGGTTTACAGTTAGTTGTAGTCCAACTGCATCAACTGCAATATTGCAGTATGTATCAATTTAAAACACCATTCTGATCGTTTCTCTGTGGTCCGTCAATGTCGGGGAAAATGACACTTTTAGCTAAAATAATTGAAAATTGTAATAAAATGCTTTTTGGAAAAACCGAAAAAATCTACTTTTGCTATAGTTTATAGCAGGAGTCATATGATCAAATAAAGGCTATTGCTGCTATTACATCTATGCCTATACAATTCATACGAGGACTTGATGTTTTCAATAGTATTGAGCCAAACTCATGGGTGATTATTGATGATTTAGCTTAATCCATTGAAAAATGGTCTTAAGAAATGCTACTACTGTTTACTGTTCACTCACATCATGAACACATTTTCATAACCCTAGTTCTAGACAATCTGTTTCATCAGAACAAGTGTATGAGAACCCTTTTTTTTAACTTTACCTACTATATTATCCACCGGGTTTTTCGTGATTCAAGTTCTCTAATTACTATTAATAAAAAAATATATCCTGGTGCTCCAAAATTTCTACTTTCAGCGTACAGTCAGGGAACAAATAAACACTTCGGCTACATTCTGTTCGACCTTAATCATAATACACCCGAGGATTTGCGTGTTGTCACAGCTGTTTTTGACAAATACATTACAGTATATCTTCCGGTGAACAGTAAAAAGGCTATTGGTTGCAATCATGACACTAAAGAAACTACGCGAAAATACACACTTATTTTCTGTTCTAAGCACTTCAAAACCACCACTTAGGAAGGCTATACTCAAACATGGTTTTCATATAGAATTTATTAATCTAATATCTGAACTTTGTTTCAATTTAACCGAGGGAAATGTACAGTTGCCAGAGGGTGTTAGACAACAGACAAAGCAACATCGTTCCACTGTACGTGCCTTGGCTTGCAAAAACCAAAAAAAAATACAAGAAAACGTCTCCAGGCGGTAGCTTTTTCAAGCAGGCGGTAAATTTTTTACACTTTTACTGCCAATAATCGCAGGACTTGTAAATAGTTTTTTCGAGATGGCTAAACCCTACAAATTGACCCCAATAGAACTCGTCCTTTCATCAATTGAAATCATTGAGGACAATAATTATGGAAATATTGCCGATGATAAAAAGCTAGTTTTACTTCAAGATGTATTTCGTCACGTTGACAAACATAAACCCTATCGTGGGAGACCCGTCAATGTAAGTGGCATTGATCCCCCCCCCCCTCCGAAAAAAGGAAAAATGTCTTCATGATTCTGAAGCGACAACAACAATTCAATCAAAGGACAAGGTATTGAATTCAATAGTGACAAGTATTCGAAACCTACTGCCACACACATATCGTGAATAGAGTAAAAGAGTCTTAACATATGGCATGTTGAAAAGTGATGATGGTGAAGTTAAAGTCGATAGCACCGGGAAACGAATTATAATTCAAGAGAAAAGTTATAATTTACTTGATTTCATTTGTGATATGGTTACAAATCGTAAAAGACTTTTATCATTTGACAATAATCTATACAGCTTTCTAAATACACCAAACTTCCCCAAAAGTCTTATTGGCAATAAGCAAATTCTAAAGAAATTAAAAATATATAGTGGTGCTGTCAGTCATCTAACAGCAACACCAACAAAAACACTATTTAAAAAAGAAGAAGAAGCAGAAGGAGGTTTTATATCAATCTTGGAAAATACTAGCACTCCTAGCAGTTGCATTAATGATTTGATAACACCAACTGTGGTTGCTAGACAAAAGCGAAGACGTATTGATATCAACTCACCGTCACAAGTACCACCCTCTTGTGTGTAAAAGGGTAGCAGGCATTACACTACATGTTTGCGTTCAAAATGGATGAAGTTTTAAAACATGTTTATAAAATATTGGTGAAGAAGGAAGTCTAAATTCCCCCACAACACTTTCTAAAGTCTCCGTTGTTAGTGGCGGTGTCAAAACTTTATAAAATGCAAAAGGGTATCTACAAAATGAGCCAAGCTACACTCTACATCGAAATCATGGGCTTCGTGGCAAACATTATCGACAAACTAAAGCCTTTTCTCTCCTGCATATAATGCAAGTAGATCTTTCAACTCTAGATGAGATTCAAAGACGACACAATACACCCTACCCATATATTCTAGTGGCAATCAGTGTCTTTAGTCGCTATAAAAATGCTATTCCATTGCGATCAAAGAAAGGAGTTGAAGTTGCTCATGCTTTAGAAAGTATTCTTGAACAAGATAGCTATAGAAAAATTCAAAGTAATCGTTATAGCGAATTTGTTAATCCACTTCTAGAAAAAGTTCTATAAAAATATAATAGAAAGCTCTATCATAGTCATAATCCAATAAAGTCTGCATTAGCCGAACGATTAATAAGAACGATTCGACTATTAATTTCGAGATATTGTACTCTGAAAAATACTGCTGCTTTTATTCATGATTTGGATAAAATCATGCAAATATATAACCAACGAGCCTATCGTTCTCGGTCCAGTAATAGCCCTCAGGAAGTTCATCGCAGTGAAAATACATTTGAAACTTTTCTTAAACTATATTCCAGTGAAAAAAAAATTGTGAAGAAAACATTCAATATTGGCAATACTATTCGAATTAATAGAGCAGCTAATATTTATTGAAAGGGGAATTACTTATAGTCCACTGAACTTTTTAAAGTGTCAAATATCCTAGACACCGAAACCATAACATATCGTCTGCGAGACAAAAAATATGATGAGATTCTCGGCAGTTTTTATTATTATGAACTACAAAAAGTTTGAAACAGTAGGGAAATTTATCAAATTGAAAAGATATTAAAGAGTCATTGAGACAGTTGCTTGCTCAAGAGACAGTTGTTTGCTTGTTGGCTAGGATACAACTCTGATTTTGATTCTGGGGTTGCAGTTGAAAACAATAGCAATGCCCAATGATTTTTATGTGACATTCATGTCCAATGTATCTGATCCACTCTACAATAATTTGAATAAAACAAGTGATTTTTGGACGAAACTCTCTCCCACCATCAAATTCGACGGCAAGTATGGCTCTTGTCGACTGTATTCTCAAAAATACATATGATATCCTGAAAAAATATCATATATATCATATAAAAATTAGACCCCATGATTGGCCGCCACTCGTTAGTGATCTGCATAAAATTCAAAGGATCAATTCATTTGAATATCCATATGTTGTATTACCATAGGAGGAACTATGAATAGGAGTTGTATGAATGATTTGTGCCGTACTATCAATAAAAGAATTTCCGCTCGTAAAAAAGGAGCCTTTCATTTCAAATATACAAAGGAAGTGGGCAAGATCTACATTAGTTCGCCCATTTCCAATTAAAAGGTTATTCTCAATGATAATCTAAAAGATGTTCTTGGCTGTAAACTCAATATAAACAATGTTAAAAGTGCCGGAAACACTAACGTTATTTTTGCTGACTACCCACCTGTCTTCTCCTCGGACACTTGTATATTTCTCTATGCTTCATTTATTGAAACATCCAGAGTTGGCAATAGCAATGTTCCCCTCCTAAGAGTTTTTGAACGAAAAGCCTCTCATATACCTATTCATCATTACAATATAAAGCATCTTCACTATATCCCTGTAAACACTTCCTATTTGGTACTCTGTCAGTTAATACTAAGAACTGAATTAGGTGATCCTCTAGGAATATCAAAAGGTTTGGCCGTGATTACATGTAATTTTGACCCATCGTTGTCAGTGTTCAAAAACAAGATGTCTAATAGAAAAAAAGAGATGTCTAATAGGTCTAATAGGAAAAACAAGATGTCTAATAGGAAAAACTGAGAGCCAGTGGAAATAATATTAAACTACTTGTTCCTCATACAATCACCAATCAACGTCATATTGTCACAGGCTCGCACACCTTCACCGACTCATCCTTTATCAATGGCGAAATTACACCAAAGATAGCATTGGCGTTTGTAAAAAGGGCTAGTGCAATAGGATCGTGGACAGGTTGCCCCCATAAATTTGACATGTTTGGGCTTTCATCTCTTGTATGTCAAGTAAATGGAATCCCGCTCTACAATCTATCTTTTGATAAATCCTATAGGACATTGTATGAGTTGACCATGTAAACCCTAGATAATGAGTCACAACTATTTGAAAATAGTATAACCGAAGAAATGTTCGCTAAAACACATGGTATTATTGTACTAGACTTGTCTAGCACACAAGATATCAGTATAATACGAACGGGGAGTGTGCGTTTAGAGTGTACATTTGCCGACCCATTACCTGAGAGTATTGCAACTAATCTCGTTAAATCAATTTGAAATATATCGGGAAACCACTCCCGAAGGCAGTGTTCTACTAGACCTTTCATCATGAACCCTTGTCAAATAATATGTGAATTTAATATGGACCCCTACATGTCAAAATACAGATCCTTTTATTTACCATTGGACTTCCTTTAAAAAAATTCGAAGTGCAAACCATACCATAATCATTCTTAATAGTAGTCTGTCGACTGTGAAGACAGGTCACTGGCTGTGCATCTTTAAAAAAATAAAGACTATGGAATTTTTTGATCCTCCAAGCCAACCCTATACATTCTACCCTTCACACATCAAAAACTATATTGAAGGCAGTTGGAAAACTATCCTTCAAAATTGGAAGAAAGTTCAGGATCTAACGACTAAAATTTGTGGTTTCCATGCGCTACTATATTTCGTCTTCACATATAGTGGCTATACTTACAAGCAGTTTCTCAATATTTACGTAGACAATCCACGTCTGAACAACTTTATGGTAGAAAATATACTCTCAGACCTGTATAATATTGAATTTAGTCCCTACGAGTAAAGTGTTTTAAAAATGTATGTAAATTTGTTTATTAATAAAATATTATATATAGACAACAATAATGTCTTTATTATTCACTTTAGATTTCTTCTTCTTCTGTGTATTGGCAACTGTCGACAACAACTAATGCTGGTAGATCATTTGAATTCACTGTATATTGATCTTGACTGGCTGCAAAGTTAGGGTCACATTTTCTACAGTACAATGTATTTTCACTCTTACCCTATCTCTTTGTATAACCAATGATACTATTTACATTCATATTATGAAATTCACGTGTTTGAATTTGCCCATTTGAAGCAATATTACACACCGTGTTTTCAAGTGGTGAATCACATTCTCTAGCAGCCAAAGAAGAATCACTAGGTTTATAGTCATAATAGGCAGTGTCGTCACAACGATGACTTAAAGACCAAATTGTCTTTTTACCCCAAAGGTTGAATCGTAGCCCTAATTCTTCCTCCCAAAATAATTTAAAACCACGACGATACCAGTCTCGTAGAAATAAACTAGAATCTCGTTTAGGGTTCTTTCCAATCATACCAGGATAAGTATTCTCCCACTGATCATATTTGTCATAGTGAAAATTGGAGCATAGTTGCCCTCTAGGGTGAGGACACAAATCTCTTCAAGAAATGAATTACAACCTTAAATTTGTACATCATATCCTCTCTGCAATTTACCTCAATGTAATTTAAATGGATTGCATAATTTGCACTTTTCATTATACTAATCAATAATTGTGCAATTCTCACATGATGACCAACTGCCAAGAGTATACATACATAGTGGACATGCATAGCATATTTTTGGGTTTCTAGTGTCAAGTCTCTCACAATTAAAATGAAGCTGATCTACGTTCGGTTAATTCAGTGAGAGGAGAGAGAGAGAGGATTAACTTTTTGAAATTACATAACATGCTTGGAAGAGAGAGTCATCTAGATAGAATATATGGCAATGTATTCAAAAGTATATCCACGATATTATTTTGCTTTGTTTCAATTAATATATCAATAAATTGAGTAAAAGCATTAAAGTGACCCAATAGAGAGTGAGCACCCAAATTCTTCAATAAATATGCTGACGCCACTGAATGCCGTATCCCCTGCGTCTCAAGACCCTCTCTTGGCTGTTAGCCAGGAAGCACCTGTGATTAATGATTCGACTGATAATCATTGCCCAAATGAACAGGTAAAGCGGAATAATTTTGCCTGCGATGATTCTTCTGATTCATTCTGTGATTTTTCAAAAACCTTCGTAATTGCTGATGGGATTTCTCATGTAATTGTGAACTCTGCCCTGTTTTTTATTTGCGATGCATTTGCGAATGGTATTCCAGAAACGGAGCTTATTGAAACTGTGGCGAACTTTTACAGCCTTGAGGCTTTGGTGAATGCGAAAAATCTGCTTTGGAAATTTTCTGGAATTCCGATAAAGAGAGTAATGAGACGTGGCAACGCTGCGGAACTTGCTACAGCAAAAGATATTATGAAGATGGTCACGGATCTTGACCAGAAAGGCTTCAAATGGCCTGTATTAGTGCCTCGCTCATTCAGAGACTGCCCTTTATTAAAATCTGATTCCAATGTACGTTTGGATCGACTTGTTAGTGATTATGGCAGAAAGCTGGAGAAATCCATTACTTCTCTTGAAAGAATTGAACAAGACTTACAGTCCTCGCTGTCGAAGTGTTCAGCCAACTTGGGCTCCCCCTCCCCTCCCCTTTAAATTCACCTGATTGGCCTCCTCTCCCCATCAGCTCTGATTCAGTAGAGACTATTACTATCGCTAATCCGCCAGCCTCGTTACGTGACCCTGTTTCCAGGAAAAATGAATTGGAAAAATTCGGCTCGGGCTGTATCAAGCAAATAAAAAAGACCAATGATTTGATTTTTATCACTGTGGCGGCTGAATCTGGGAAAAAGTTTTCTTGTGATCTAAAGGATTCCTTCCCTGATTGTCTTATCAATACTAAAAAGCCTAAGTTTTTCGGAATAATCCGTGGTGTGGATATCGAGTTCGACATTGAAGCTCTAGCAGCCACTTTGCCTGGGATTCTGGAGTTCAGGCGCCTTGGAATGTCGAGAACAGTAAAGGTGTCGTTTGAGTCCGAAGCATTTTTAAAATATTATATCGTCCATGGGATTAAGTTCGGTTACGAGCTCTACAAGGTTGAGAAAGACAAGGTGCTTCCAAAACGATGTTTCGCATGTCAAAGTCCCTCTCACACCGAAAAAAACTGTGATTCTTCTACTCTGAAGTGTGCTCGTTGCAGTGGAAATCATAGATCAACGAAGAATACTCCATGTACTAACCCCATTTGTTGTGCAAATTGCAACTCAACTAACCACCCGTCTTACAGTTTCAGTTGCCCTGCTATGAAAAAGCTTTTTAAATGAATATTGGTTCTACGATTACGTCCTTTAATTCGAATGGAGTCATTGGCAAATTTGTAGTGCTGAATGAATTTGTTTCTGAAAATAGTTCAATACTATGTTAGCAAGAGCATCATTTGTTGGACCATTCTTTGAATATGTTAAGTTCCCTTTCAAGTCTACATGATATATTTACCGTTCCTGCGAGGCCTACCGGAGGCCGCCCTGCGGGTGGCATTGCTACATTTGTTCCTAAAGAATTTAGTGCTATTTTATCTTGTGCTGATGAGTCTTTTCTTGCCTGCAAACTTTTTGATTGTGTTTTGGTCAATTGCTATTTGCCTACTGACTATCATGTTGATTCGTCTTTTGAAGCCTTTACGTCAGCTTGCCATAGACTTAGTAGCTTTATTGCCCTATTAGATTCGAGTTTACGTATTTTTATTTTTGGTGATTTTAACTGTGATCTTGATAGTGTAAATGAACGTAGCACAATTTTATTTTCGTCTTTACCAAATTTTAATATCTGCCGTAAGACACATGATTTTACTTATTCTCATTGGAGTGGGAGTACGAGTAATATTGACCATGTACTTTTTAATTTTTCCCCATCTATTATAGTAAAAGTTATCCCGGATTTCCCGATAAGTGATCATTTACCTATTCAGTTTTTGACATCGTTTTCTGTAATTCATGATTCTGTTTCTGCTTCTAATTTTATTCCAATTCGCCCTAATTATTTTGAGAGAATTATCTGGGATGAAAAACTGATTCCGGCTTACCAAGATAAAGTTGATTCTTTAGCTCGAAAAGTAGTTGTACCTGATATTCTGAAGTGTCATAAAGATAACATAGAGCTTGAGCTTAACTGCATATATCTTCAGTTATTACATTGCTTAAAATATGGTGCTAAAGAAACTTTTGGTGTTAAAAAGTGTAAACCCAATGTTGAAAAACCTTTTTGGTCGTCAAATCCGTTTCTTGTACATGCTAATCATGAATCTAAATTAGCTTTTAGACATTGGAAAAATAGTGGAAAACCGCGTGATCTTCATCCGGCTTTTCTATGCATGAAAAAAAAGAAGGCAATGTTCCAGTCGGAGCTCCGTCGTCATAATAATATTTTGCTTATGGATGCTTCGTCTGAAGTTGATATGAATAAAAAGAAACTTTGGAAAGCTCTACGTTCAACAAAGAGAGTTAATGAACCTTCTAAAAAGAATGGCCCTTCTCTTGTTGAGTGGGAAACTCATTTTGCAAACCTTTCGAAATCTTGTGATGATCCTGAACAACTTTCGCATGTTGATATAATTTTAAACAGTTCTTTTAATTCGCATGATTTTTCTATTTCGTTTTATTCTTTGTTGGGTGCATGACGTAAATTAAAGCCACACTCCTCTAAAGACCATGATGGGATTTTTTCAAATCATGTGAAATTTGCTCCAACTTCTTTTCTTCTTCTTCTTTTGACTTTTTTTAATCTTATTCTCAAGTTTGGTAATGTTCCTCCGTCTTTTAGGATTGGGGTGGTAACTCCTATTCTAAAATCTGGTAAAAGAGATCTCCGTTCTTGTGATTCGTATAGGCCGATAACGAAGGGTTCTATGATTGGTAAACTTTTTGAATTATGTATAAAGGATCTTTTTGATTATTTGGATGTTGGTCTTAATCAAGTAGGGTTCAAAAAAGGAATGGGTTGCGACCATGCGCATGCAACGTTTGATACTATAATTAAGGAGTCAAGATCTACTGGCTCCCCACTTTATACACTATTAATTGATATAAAAGGAGCTTTTGACAATATTTCGCATGCTTCCGCTCTTTCAGCTCTTATTTCTGGTGGGATTCCCCTTTCTGTGGTTAGTGTTCTTAGATCTTGGTATTCGGGGCTTAGGATAAAAATTTTTGCACATACTTCTGATTCTCTTTCTAATCCAATTTCCGTGGGTCGGGGCGTGAGACAGGGTGGGGTTTTATCTCCTTATATTTTTAACGCATGTCTGGCGGAGTGTCTTCGTTCTTTATCTACAACCCTTATTTCTTGGGGACGGGATGTGTCTTTTCTTGCATATGCTGATGATATTATCCTATTGAGCCGTTCTAAAGCTAGTCTAATTAAGAATTTTAATTCCCTTTCTAGTCTGCTTAATGTTCGTGGCCTTTCTATTAGTATTAAAAAATGTCAATATTTTCCCGTTAATGTTAATGACCGAGCTGAATTAATTTGCGATAGAAATATATCATTTCCGGTTTCTGATGCTGTTGTTTATCTTGGGTTACCTTATTCTGCTTCAGCTCGTGAATCTAAGTCGATGCTAATTTTACATATTCAAGAAAAAATTAGAAAGGCGTTTGGTTCCATAATACGGCTACGTGGTGTTTATCGTCGTGAAATTCTAGGTTCTCTTTTTAATGCAGTAGCCCTCCCGCATGTTCTTTATCCTTCCCTTCTTCTTCGAGATTTTAAAATTTGTGATTTTTCAGCAATTCGCGTTTGTTATTTTAATTATTGTAAGTTTTTACTTGGTTTTCCAATTTCCTTTAGTAATTCTGAATTAGTTTCAAAATTTAAAATTAAAGAGCCGTTGGAAATAGCCAAGGTAAAAATAAATAATTTTTACCGTAAATCTGAAAATATACTTTATGTTCATAATCTTTTTCCTTTTTTTCTATAGTTTAAAAAGTGCATGATTTCATTATTACTATTTGTTGCATTTGATTAAGTTTTCTTTTGGGCAACTTGTAAATTGTTGCTATGTTTGATGGTGTGTTATTTGGATTTTTGAAGATTTATTTAATTATCTTTTATACTCCTCGTTTTTGAGGGAAATAAATAAATAAATAAATAAATAAATAAATAGTCTCAGTAGCAAGCATTCGTAGTCACAGTTGCAAGTAGCCATAGTCACGGTAAAAAAATAATCAAATTCACTAGTATTCGCAGTCACAAGTTGTTACAATCAAAAATAGTCTAAGTTGTAAGTAGTCACAATAGCAGATACAAATAGTCAAAGCTGCAGTCACAAGTAATTGCACTTGTAAACAGTCACAAGTGGTTATAGTCGTAGTTGCAAATAGCCACAGTAGCAAGTAGTCTAAGTTGTAGTCACAGTAGTAGAGGAAATAGTGGTCCTGAAAGCGTAAAGCTATTCCCTTGGTCGCTCCAAAGATATTGTAAATAAGTAGGAATGGGCCAGAAGGCACAGAAGGGGCACCACTACTGCCATCTATAATCGAGTCTAACGGTACAAGACCACACCTCTTTCTAGACCTGTTTGATGCTTATATTGTTTGCTGATTATATTGTTTGATGTTGTTTCTGTTCTGTTTGATGGTTATTTGATATTGTTTCTGTTCTGTTTGTTGATGGATGGTTTCTGTTCTGTTTATTGGTTTGATGTTTGTTGATGGTTTTGTTGTTTG
This sequence comes from Artemia sp. Qi Xiang Cuo, assembly GCF_049724085.1. Taxonomy (NCBI): domain Eukaryota; kingdom Metazoa; phylum Arthropoda; class Branchiopoda; order Anostraca; family Artemiidae; genus Artemia; species Artemia sp. Qi Xiang Cuo. The sequence goes on along the minus strand of NC_142807.1, from coordinate 47,560,134 downwards.
ATGGTTCTGTTCTGTTTGTCAATTTGTTTGTTGTTTCTTGGATGTAGACATAAGCTTACAACATCGCTGGATAATCGAGTCTAACGGGACAGGATCACGTATCTCTTTCTAGGTCAATGGATTTACGTAAGGTTTCTCTTACATCACAATTCAACCTTGAGATTTTGCTTTTAATTAACATGCATTAAGGTTAAAGTATCATACCGTCTCAAGACATTATGGAGAATACATCAAATGTTGTTGACTTAGAAGTTTTCGCTGCACAAATTAATAATGTGAGTTCTGTTTAGTAAATTTTCTTAGGTTTTTCCAAATAAAAAATTTTTTTTTAGTCCCCCTCCAACATATTCAAATTCAGGGTACACCCCCCCCCCCAACGAAAAAAAATTGTCTAGATAGTTGTCTAGTGCCAAGAGCAAAAGTGCTAGTAATTCGCTCTCTGCAGTATAGGAACTATACACTTAGAGTAGAGAAAATTGCCATGCAATGTATATCCGACAAGATCTTTTTGCTCGAGAATGGTGTAAAAGTACTCCACCATGGTCACTATCGAATTTCAGACCGCATTGAATGGGTAAACTATCGAAACCAACTCGGTCTGGATAAATTAACTTAAATTCAAATAGTACCATTATTTAACTGCAGCAGCGCCTATTGTATACAATTTTTCCCGCTTTCCAGCGCACGCCTCCCGTGCGCGGTCCCTGGGGGTGGGGGGTCCCGCCCGGGGTCGGCCTTTGGCCATTGGCCCGGCCCGCGGCCCATGGGGGTGGGGGGACCCTTGAGGGGGGATTTTAATCTTTTAAATGTTGTAAATAGTCTAGAAATTTGTTCAACTGTAGTATTGCTATTGTTCGTGTTGTATTTTAAGTTGTTTTTATGGCAATAAATGAAAAATATTGTTCTTGTTGTTGTTGTTGTACAAAAAGTGTTGTTATTAATAAATAAAAAATGCTGTTGTTGCTATTGTTGTTGAACAAATAGTTTGTACTATTGTTGTTGTATTTTAAGTTGTTGATGTTAATAAATGAAAAAATATGTTTTTGTCGTTCTTTTTAATGCAGTAGATAGATCTATGGGAAAATTATTATTTATTTATTAGACAAGTATGGTTTACATTTAGTTGTAGTCCGACTGTTGTCAACAGCAGCAGCAGTATGTATCAATTTAAAACACCATTCAGGACGTTTGCGTGTGGCCCATCAATGTCTGGGAAAACGCCACTTTTTAGTTGAAAAATTAAAAAGTTGTGATAAAATGTTTTTGGAAAAACCAAAGAAAATTTACTATTGCTATAGTATTTGGCAGGAGTCATACGATCAAATAAAAGCTATTGCCTCAGCCACGTCCATGCCAATACAGTTCATATGGGGACTTGATGTTTACAATAGTATTGAACCAAACTCATGACTGATTATTCATGATTTGGCTGAATCAATTGAGCAGTTATCACAGGAAATGCTACAACTGCTAATCATTCGCTTTTATTATGAACACACTGCCCTAACCCTAGTTCTACACAATCTGTTTCATCAGAGCAAATAAATGAGAATCCTTGCTTTGAATTGCACCATCAATATTATCAACCGAGTTGTTCTTGATTCTAGCTCGCTAATAACTCTAGATGAGCAAATATATCCAGGCGCTCCAAAATTTCTGCTGTCAGCGTACACTCAGGCGACAAATAAGCCCTAAGGGTACATTTTGCTAGATCTTAATCAGAATACACCCGAGGATCTACGTGTAGTAACAGATAATTTTGACAAAGAAATGACAGTATATCTTCCGTTGAACAGCAGAAAAGGCTATTAGTTTCCATCGTGACACCGAAGAAACTACACGAAAATATAATTTCATTTTCCGTTCTAGGCACTTCAAAACCCCCACCGAGGAAGGCCATACTCAAACATGGTGTTGACAATTATTTCATTAATATAATATCTGAACTTTGTTTAAATTTAACTAAGGGCTGTGTACACTTGCCAGAAGATTTTAGAAAACAGACAAAGCAACATCGTTCCACTGTACGTGCCTTGGTTTGCAAACACAAAGGAAAATTTTTTAAAGGAAACGTCTCCTTCAAGCGGGCGGTAGCTTTTTTACACTTTTACTACCAATTATCACACAACTTGTAAACAGTTTTCTTTAGATGGCTAAACCCTATAAATTGACTCCAATAGAACTTGTCCTCTCACCTGTGGAACATTTTGAAGACAATCTAAGCATATTTATGAATGACGACAATATTGTTGATGATAAATATTTAGTTGCACTTCAAGATGAGTTGCAACGAGCGGACAAACATAGGTCTTATTATGTGAGACCCTTCGCCGTTGCCGTCTCATATCCTGTCAAACCAGAATCATCTCCACAGGATTCTGCACAATCAAAGGAGAAGGAATTGAATTCCACAGTGACATCAATTGGAAACTTATTGTCAGTGACCTATCGAGAACAGAGTTAAAGAGTATTAACATATCTCATGTTGGATAGTGGTGGTGATGATCATCAAGTTCAAGTCGATAGCACTGTGAAAAGAATTATAATTCAGGGAAAAAGTTATAATCTAGTTGATTTAATTTGCGATATGGTCACAAATCGTAAAGGACTTTTATCATTTGACAATATTCTATACACCTTTCTAAATGCATCAAACTTCCCCAAAAGTCTAATTGGCAAGAAGAAAATTCTATAGAGATTAAGAGAATATAGTCCTCGAACAACACCAACATTTAAAAAAGAAGAAGATGAAGATTTTAATTCAATCTTGGAAAATGCTAGCACTCCTAGCAGAAGCAATGATTTGATAACACCGACAATGACGGCTAGACAAAAAAGAAGACGTATTGATTCACCCTCCAGTGCGCAAAAGGGGAGTGGACACTACACTTCGTGTTTGCGTTAAAAATGGATAAAGTTTTAAAACATGTCTATGGAAATATTGGTGAAGCGGGACGTCTAAGTTCTCCCACAACGCTTTCCAAAATTGCCTCTGACATAGACGGGAACAAATTAAAAAATGTAAAAGAGTATCTAAAAAATTAACCGGTTTACACACTGTATCGGAATCACAGGCTTCGTGGAAAACAATACGGACAAACTAAAGCCTTTTTCCATCTGCATATAATGCAAACTGATATGTAAAGGCTGCATTGGCTGAACGATTGATAATAACGATTCGTCTATTAATTTCAAGATATTGCACGCTGAAAAATACTGCTGCTTTTCTTCATGATTTAGAAAAAATCATACAAATATACAACCAACGACCACTTCGATCCCTGTCCAATATTAGCCCTCGGAACCTTCATTGCAGTGAAAATACATTTGATTCTTTTTTAAAGCAATATGTCAGTGAAAAAGAAAAAATTGTGAAGAAGAAATTCAATGTCGGTGATACTATTCGAATTAATAGAACCACCAATATTTTTGAAAAGGGGGATTATTTATGGAGCACTGAACTTTTCAAAGTGTCCAAAATCCTAGACACTGAACCCACGACATATCGGCTGTGAGACACCAGAGATGATGAAATTCTCGGCGATTATTATGAATATGAACTACAAAAAGTTAGAAACACTAGTGAAATTTATCAAATTGAAAAGATATTAAAGAGTCGTACTCGCAGGGGCAAGAGACAGTCGCTTGTTCACTGGCTAGGATACAACTCTGATTTTGATTCTTGGGTTGCAGTTGAAGACATTAACAATGCCCAATGATTTCTATGAGACATTAATGTCCAATGTTTCCGATCCTCTCTACAATGATTTGAATAGAACAAGTGATTTTTGGACGAAACTTTCCCTCACCATCAAATTTGACGGTGCGTATGAAGTGGCTCTTGTCGACAAAAATACATATGACATCCTGAGAAAAGATCGCAAATATGATATAAAAATTAGACCCTATGATTGGCCACCACCCCCAGGGGATCAAGAACAAATTCAAAAGATCAATTGGATGAATTATCCATATATTGAATTACCCTACGAAGAACTTACCTTTATGAATGATTTATGTCGTCCTATCAATAAAAGAATTTCCGCTCGTAAAAAAGGAGCCTTTCATTTCAACTATTCAAAGGAGGAGGGCAAGATCTACATTAGTTCACCCATTGCCAATGAGGTTATTGTCAATGATAATCTAAAGGATCTTCTTGGCTTTAAGCTCAATATAATCCATGGTAAAAGTGCTGGAAACACTAATTTTTTTTTTGCTGACTACCCACCTGCCTTCTCATCAGAAACATGTATATTTCTCTATGCTTCATTTGTTGAAACATCCAGAGTTGGCAATAGCAATGTCCCCCTCCTGCGAGTTCTTGAACAAAAAACCAATCAAGAACATATTCACCATTGCAATATAAAGCATCTTCAGTATATCCCTGTAAACGATTCCTATTTGAAACTCTGTCAGTTAACACTAAGAACTGAATTAGGTGATTCCAAAAGGTTTGGCTGTGATCGCATGCCATTTTCGACCCATTCAACAAGATGTCTAATAGAAAAGTGGTATTCATTTGTCCTGATATTGACTGCTATGTTAATACACTTGTCCCAAGACAACTGGGCTATGGAATGGACTATTACACAGGTTGATCATTAATGTTAGGGTACGGCCTTGGTAGTTGGATTGCTAAACTGTTTCGCTCGGCACTACGTCTTGTCAGAAATTATATTTTACCGGTTGAGACAGATTAAACTTCATCTACACTATATAATTGGATCTCTGGCAAGGGTTTAAAAAAAGTGCTTCGGAAAATATTGGGTCCAGTACACGGACCCTTGTCGAAAAATTGAAATCTCGACAGAATAGAAAAGGTTTTAAAATGTCGAGAAACAGTGCACCACTCATCAGTCTCTACTCAGGTCAGAAACGAAAGACATCACCCCTGTCAAAAAGAAGGAAAAATACAACACGCACAGTAAACAGTAGAAGGAGAAGCCCCAGGAAGAGAATTGTTAGATTAAAACTAGATTTCTTTTCATAGATGGCATATCTACCGCAAAAGGATTCCCAACTTCCAATCACTTCATCTTTAAATCAAGTCAATGCAGAAAATGTTGATATGAGTGTAAAACATGGATACTATGAACAATTTTACCCACAACAACCCCTCTCCAATAATATCCACTTTCAAATTTATTCCAATGGAGAATACTTTATGGACATGTCCTCAACATTTATAGATTTACGAATGAAAGTCCGGAAATCTGATAATACATTGCCAATTCTTGCCGATAGAATATCCTATGAAAATTGTATATTACACAATTTATTTCGTCAAATCAGTGTCTAGATAAAAGGCACGCTGGTGAGCACAAGCATCAATCTCTCAAATTATACAAGCTATATGCAATTCATGCTGATGACACCCAAGTCATACAAGGAATTGAGAGGCACCTCGAATGGATATAAAATTATTACTAATACTGACAGTAGAGATGCACTTAAAAATGCATAAGCTAGTGAATTACATCTAGTTGGAAAAATATATCATGAAATATTTAATATACCTAATATTAAAGTGGATATAAAATTGAAGCTTGCTACTTCCAATTTCATTTTACGAAAGGAACTTGCTGCCAATCCTGATGTAACTCTCTCCCTCACCTCGGCAATACTACATTTAGGCAAACACTAGGTTATGAGAACTGTTTCTTTGGCAGTGGAAAAACTGAGAGCCAGTGTAAATAATATTCAACTACTTGTTCCTCATACAATCACCAATCAACGTCATATGACCACAGGCTCACGTATCTCCATCGACTCATCCGTTATCAATGGCAAAATTCCGTCAAAATTAGCATTGGCATTTGTAAAAAGCGCTAGTGCATTAGGATCTTGGACTGGCTGCCCACATAAATTTGAGATGTTTGGGCTTTCATCTCTTGTCTGCAAAGTAAATGGAATCCCACTCTACAATCTATCTTTTGATAAATCCTATAGGACATTGCATGAGTTGACCATGTAAACCCTAGATCATGATTCACAACTATTTGAAAATGGTATAACCAAAGACATGTTCGCTAAAACACATGGTATCATTGTATTGGATTTGTCTGGCACCCAAGATATGAGTATAGTCTGAACGGGGAGTGTGCGCTTAGAGTGTACATTTGCAGACCCATTAGCTAAGAGTATTGCACTAATCTCGCTAAATCAATTTGAAACTTATTAGGAAATCACTCCCGAAGGCAGTGTTCTACTAGACATTGCACCATGAACACCAGCCAAATAATCAATTTATTTAATATGGACCCCTACATGTCCAAATACAGATCCTATTGCCTGCCCTCGGACTTTTTTTGGAAAAATTCAAAGTGCCAACAATACCTTAACCATTGTTAATAGCAGTCCGTCGACTGTGAATACTAGCTATTGGTTGTGCATCTTTCAAACAATAAAGACGATTGAATTTATTGATCCCATCGGTCTACCCTATACATTCTACACTCCAAACATAAGCAACTATATTGTGAACAATGGGAAAACTATTATTCAAAATTGAAAGAGAGTGCAGGATTTGACGACTGAAAGCTTCGGTTTCCATGCGCTACTATATTTTGTGTTCAGATGTCGCGGCTATACTTACAAGCAGTTTCTCAACATTTATGTAGAAAATCCACGTCTGAACGACTTTATGGTGGAAAATATCCTCTCAGACCTGTATAATATTGATTTTAGTGCCCTACGATTAAAGTGTTAAAAAAATGTATGTGAATTTGATTAATAATAAAGAAATGTATATATAAAACAATGTCTTTACTCTTCACTTTAGATTTCTTCTTCGGTGTAAAGTCAACTGTCGTTCCACACTAATGCTGGTAGATCATTTGAATTCACTGTATATTGATCTTGATTGGCTGCAAATTCAGGGTCACATTTTCTACAGTATAATGTAGCATCACTCTTGTCATATCTCTTTGTATAGTCAATGATACTATTTGCATTCATGTTATGAAATTCACGAGTTTCAATTTGTCTATTTGAAGCAATATTACATACAGTGTTTTCAAATGGTGAATCACATTCGGTAACTGCCAAATAAAAATAACTAGGTTTATAGTCATAATAGGCAGTGTTGTCAAAACGATGACGTAGAAACCTAATTGTCTTGTTACCCCAACGAGTTGAATCGTACACCTGATTCTTCTTCCCAAAATAATTTAAATCCACGACGATACCAATCTCGTAGAAATAAACTAAAATTACGATTGGGGTTCTTTCCAATCATACCTGGATAAGTATTCTCCAACTGATCACATTTGTCATAATGGCAATTGGAGTATAGATGTCCTCTAGGGTGAGAGTTATAAATGTCTTCAAGACATGAATTGCAGCCTTTAATTTGTACTGCATATCCTCTATGTAATTTACAAGGATTACATTATTTGCACTTTTCATTATAGTCACCAATAATTGTACAATTCTCACATGATGACCAACTGCCAAGAGTCTACATGCATAGTAGACATGTTTAGAACATTTTTTTTTGGTTTCCGATGTCAACTCTTTCACAGCTAAAAAGAAACATTCGATAAATTTTAGAGGGGAATGGAGAGGAGTAACTCTGTGGCGTTACCTCTTTCGAAGGAGGAGCCATCTACATTGAATCTATGGCATTGTTTTTAAAAGTATATCCACGATATTATTCTGCTTTTTTTCAATTAATATATCTATAAATTGAGTAAAAGCATTTGAGTCACGTCGTAAAAGCTTCATACAATAGTTTGATGGGGGATAATCAGTTTTCATTATATTGTCAAGTGTCCCCTTTGAGAATATGGTCCGTTGAAGGGATAACTCGAGAAAATCGTCATCCAGAATTAAATGTTTTTCATAATTACAAGATTCGATCTAATTCTCTCTTTCTGAAATTTATTCATTTTTCAATCCTATCACTCTCACTGGTAACTCTAAACTAACCATGATTCGTTCCACTTTAAGAATATTCAATAATGTAACAAAAAGAAAGGAGACATTTTCAATTTTAAAACAATTTTATTGAGCGTGTAAAAATACAGCAATAGTATACATTACGTATATACAATGCACGATATAGCTCATTGTCATCTATACATTTCACTAGTTCACTTAAAGAACTTTGAAGTCTATTCGCATGTGCTATATCAAGTTTTGCAGCTAAGCATAATATTCGATAACCTAACAAAAAGAAAGGAGACATTTTCGATTTCGAAACAATTTTATTGAGCGTGTATAATTACAACAATAATATATATTACACATATACAATTAACGATATATTTTATTGTCCTCTATATGCTTCACTATTACATTTAAAGCATTTTGAAGCCTATTCACATGTGCTATATCAACTTTTGCAGCGAAGCATAATTGATCCTCCATTTTAAATTTGCTCAAAGATAACACATATCTTGCATATACTTCATCCCATTCAAGACAAAGCCGTGCTCCTCTTGTGATTTCTACCGCAATGTTTGGTGCTCTTGTATCATTGCTACCAACTCCACTATCAACTTCGAATAGTGTAAACATTCCACTCTTTATTGCAAATATATCTTAATGAATAAAGTCAAACTGTTCTTACTCCTTGAATTCTATTCTCACACTAATAACAACTATAGCGAAAATCCTTCCTTATATTCACTGTGATCTTGTCCCGTTAGTGTTTCCGACTCCTATCATTGGCCTAGAAAGAGACACGTGATCCTGTCCCGTTAGACTCGATTATCCAGCAATGTTGTAAACTTATGTCTTCATCCAAGAAACGACAAAAAAATTGACAAACAGAACAGAACCATCAAACAACGAAACCATCAACAAGCATCAAACCAATAAACAGAACAGAAACCATCCATCAACAAACAGAACAGAAAAAATGTCAAATAACAATCAAACAGAACAGAAACAACATCAAACAATATAATCAGCAAACAATATAACCATCAAACGGGTCTACAAAGAGGTGTGGTCTTGTACCTTTAGACTCGATTATAGATGGCAGCAGGGGTGCCCCTTCTGTGCCTTCTGCCCCATTCCTACTTAAATATACCCTTTTGGTAACCTGAATACACATTGTGGGCACATTTCTGATCTCAGGTCGAGGTAGTCGAAGTTGCAAGTAGTCCCAGGTAGTCATGTCGCAGTCGCAAATGTTCCAATGTCTGACTCGCTGCAATTTTGTGCGACTAGCAAGGATTAACATTGGTTTAATTCATTTGAAAAAAAATCCATGAAAAAAAAATATTTTCTTATAAAAAATAGGCTAACATGAACTTTTGATTTATCTGGGATTTCACATAGTGTTTGCACAACTTTATCCCTGATATCTTTCACGTAAATAGATAAAACAAACATAAGATAATTTATTGCTATAAATGTTTCAAACAAATAGAAAGTTCATACTACTAGTCAAAATGAAAGCCGTTGTGTTACTTTGTCTTGTTGCTTTTGCCTATGCAGGGGTAAGAGTCATTGATTTTCCGTTTTCTTGTTCTTAGATTTTAAATTTCATCCGTTCCATTGAATAACTGTGAAGATCACGTTGCCTTTCCATCAATCAAACAGTTCGTGGTAACAAACTGCAAGTATTCGACTCTGCCTAATATTAACCGAAGCTCAAAAAAAAATACGTCGATGACAATCAATACATCAAAATATAAATTAACGAGTCAATTGAATTTCTATGCTGATTCCAAGTATATAAAAGACATTAAGTTTATTGCTACTAATCAAAAGCAACGAACCTGGGACAATTTACTAGTGTTTTGAAAAAGGGAAGAAAAAAACCCAAACAATCAAGTGATCTGAATGAAAACCATACCATAAGAACTATAATATCAGAGAACCCTTCTATAGAGGTTTCAAGCTCGTATCTACAAAAAAAGTGGAGTTTTGTATTTTTGGCCAGAGGAAAGATCGCGGATACGTGCTTTTTTTTCCAAGAGTGATCGCATCGAACCAATGTTCCAAGAAGATCGGGAGGGGATTCATCCGAATGCAAATTAAAAGTTCTAGTATCTTTTCAAGTAACCAAAGAGATTGGAGGGCAACAAGTCCCCCACCCACAACCCTTTTCCCCAAAAAACATCTGACCAATTTTTTGATAAAGTCATTTGTTTCTCCATATTTCAGTAGTCCAATTACTATGATTCTGCCAATGACATTACCCCCCCCCCCTTATCCCCTACGGAAAGGATTCTGCCAATGACATTACCCTCCCCCCCCCTTATCCCCTACGGAAAGGACTGTAAGTTGCAAAATTTGCCCATCCTCTACTAATAGTGTTGTTATTGGGAAACTATACGGAAATTTATTGGTTAGAATTTTCTGCCGGGGGAGGGTTTTTTTCAAAAAAAGAATTTTTTTATGGGAGGAAAGTTTTCCGGAGGAAAAATTTTCCAGGGGAAATTTTAGACGGGGGAAATCTAAGATGGGGGTTTTCATAGCATGATTTGAAAAATGGTCAAAAATTAAATAATAAAACAAACATTTTGTTTCAACTGAAAATAAAGACCAACATTATAAACTTAAAACGATCAGAAACTATTCCGTATATGAGGGGAGCTGCTTTTTCCTTATACCTCGATCTTTAAAGTAAAATTTGAATTTTTGTCCCAATTATTTAACAATGGCTCCTGACACACAGTGGCGGTTGGATTAGAATAAGAAGTATTTTTGAAGAACTTCAAGACTTTAGCGTAAAAAGTGCATTGAGGTGGGGACAGCCCCCTTGATATAAGTAATAATTTTTAAGTTATAACGTTAAGTACTAATGTCTTTGCATATCATAATTTTCGATCGGTAGGATTTTGGCCCATTTTGGGCGCAACTGATATGGTGCAAACTGATAGAAACTGGTACTTTGATGCAGTGTGATCAGTTTTGTTAAACCATAACAAATGGAAATTCTAACAAAAACTTTATATTAGTTTCATCGAAAATTTATATCAGGACCCAGAGCTATAAACTTGATAAGTATAGCTGAGTTTAAGGTTATAGCTATAGCTGAATAACCTTACAGAATACATTTTATCTAATTAGGCATATGGCTTCTAGAACCAATGTTATGGACTGGTAAATGTTTTGCAATTTCAAACTGCCACTCAATTATAATCGACTGATCTAATTTAAGGAAAGTATTTAGTACTTTCAATGTCCCTAAATTCATTCATTGTTTAATGGTACCCAATGGGAGCGTAGTGGGCAAAAGACCACTTCACTTTGTGCACAAGAATTGATCAAAGGAACCCAAGAGGTTGATTTATAGGTGGGTGAAGGACCAGCTAAACTAATGTGTGAATATATATCAAGAGAATGCAGAGGAGCGTGTGATTAATCGAACGACCATCTGCCTGCTCTTGGTTAATGCTGTCTAATTATCAACGTTACTGCCTCCCAAACATACTACGCCGTAATTTTTGAAAACATTATTTTCAATATTTCCTTAGGAATTAAATTAAATCTTTTTATTACTTGGGGATCATTAATTTTTGCGCTGTCATCGTTTATCTATATCTTCAACGCAAATTGAAAAATTTTAAATACTACCCGCTGATTTTTTTTTTCTTATACCCGCTTCTTTTTTACTTATCAACCTACCAACTATGATATTGGACGCTATTGAAATTATCTACTGCAAGTCCCCTTATCCGCAAGTCCTCCAAAAAATGAATAATCAATAAAAAATTTCAATTCAATCTCTGAGCCGTGAGGTAAAAGTAAGGTAGCCAAATTGCAAAGCTGCGTAAAAAAAATATCAATTTTTAATCAAATTAATTTAAAAATCACATTTTGAAAAAAAAAATCCATTGAAATGTCAATTGAAATGTCATAAGAGTCATAACAAAACCAAAGATAAGCAGAAATAAGGTCAAACTGAAACTTAAAACAAACTGAAATTACTATCAATGAATAAATGAAACCCAAAATGGATTGAAATTGAAGCTAATGCTAGCATAAAGCAAAAAACTAGTCGTTTTGAGGTATATTAAATACCCTTTTTTCTTATCCTGGATATATATGCATGTCTTTCAATTTACATCGCTGCTTTATTACGACTAAATTCTAGGCCCCCAGGGGCTTAAAGTGCCAAAAATCTTATGCAAATTTGAAACAACATAGGGTTAGTCCTTCTCCGTCCCCTCTTCTAATTTGAAATTTGAGGTCCACAGTGTTCCTCCCTCCCAAAATAATTAAACTCCTTGAAGGTTTCATATTGATCTTCCAAGCCATTGTGAGATATTGCAGATTTGCTATTTTGTTGACCTAGATAAGCAGAGTGTATTTCAAATTAACTATTTCCCCTCCTCAAGTCCAAACTTGAGATTTACTTTGACATTCTCTGAAGTTCCAACTGCATCCCTCCAGGTATTCCCGAGGTATTGGAGATGGTTTGAAAACTCGGGTGCACTTAGAGTCTTTTGATTTATTCATCTAGAAGAATTCCTAGCAGATTAGATGACCAAGAGCAAACATAACCACCTTTTCTCCTAAAATCTATCTGTTGTCAATAGCTAATTTACATAATTTAGCGTCAAGGTTTCATATTGATCTTCCAATCCATTCTGAGATATTGCAGATTTGCTATTTTGTTGATCTGGATAAGCAGAGTGTATTTCAAATTACCTCTTTCCCCTCCCCAGGTCTAAGCTTGAGATCTACTTTGACATTATTTGAAGTTCCAACTGCATCCCACCAGGTATTTCCGAGATATTATAGATAATTTGAAAGCTCGGGTGCACATAGAGTCTGTTGATTAATTGATCCAGAAGAATTCCTAGCAGATTAGACGACCAAGACCAAACATAGCCACCCTTTCTACTAAAATATACTTGTTGACAATGGATAATTTACGTAACTTAGCGTCATTGCTTTCTGAACAAAATAACCATATCAAATTCTTGATCCAGTATCATGGTGGTTTATAGGGTAGGGGGTAGCAGAAGGGGGGAGGCTAATTGTCCCTAACCACTTTCAACCCTTAAAAAGATACTAAAAATTTTAATTTTTAATCAAATTAGCCACCTCTCATGTTTTCATGAGCACACTTTCCACTCAAAGTAGCCGGAGAAAATTTGTTTTGACCCTTTTCTAGTCCTTGGTTAGGCCCCATTTTTTTTAGGAGAGGCAGAGTTTTATTCAGTGTTTCCTCCGACACCGAGGTCTCCTCAAGACTTAAAAAATAAAAGTACCCGTAAAAAAGCACTTTGGCTCCTTTTCGGTCCTCATTTTTGGTAGGGAAGAACCTGCCCCGAAACACTTTTTTTTAAATAAAGTCCCTCTTTACCCAAGAACGTACGGATGTAAATTTTAAACTTATCTGTGATATTTAAGCCCACTACCGACTCTTAAAGCCCCCCCCCAATCCCACAAAAAATATGTGATCTTGTTGACGAAGCGAACGATCCCTTGAAAATTCCAAGCCACTTGAAAACCCAAGATCAAACACGCCCCCCTTTTTTTCCACTATAGAACCTATCTGTTAACAACTGCCAATTTAGATCCTTGTCCCAGGGGCTGGGAGGGTCATGTTACCCCTGGAGAAATATTTACTGGATCTTTCGACGGTTTTATATAGGAAAATAGCTATTTCAAAATCTTGATCAAATATTTTTGGAGGTTACGGAGGGATTGATAGCAAAAACACGTAAGGGGGCTGATTGCCCTCCAATCAGGGTCCACTCTTAAATAGGGTACTACAACTTTAAATTTCCAATTGAATGAGCCCCCTCGCAAGTTTCTGCGCCCATATGGAAATATAGAGGAATAATGTGGCTGGGGAAAAAAATAAATAAGTTGTTTACTTATTTTCACTTAATAAAGCAGTAAACGCCAAGTGCTTGTCGTTATGACAAGCACTAACACATGGAAGGCACAAGGTTCTTTAATTGAGCTCTACTACAGTGCTGCATTTGACATAATTATGTGGACTCCTACTAATGGGTATTATAATGAGATAGAAACTCTTGCTACCTTGTGAGCACCCAACAACCATCTGCCTGATCTGATCTCCTCTCTCCGGAGAAACTCATACCTGTTGTATAGCACTTATAGCTTAGCATCACCTCATAGCTCTTAGTTCTTAGTTTAGTTATTTACTGTCTGGATTCTACCAACACTATCAAACAGTTCGAGGTAAAGAACTGTAAGTAAGGAGCGACTGGGCTTAATAGTGACCAAAACGCTAAAAAACAGAATTTTGATAATAATAGAAACATCAAAATAATTGAGGCATAGGTCTGGTGCCGCTATATATATAAACGTAGAATTCTGCATTTTTTGCCAAGAGAAATATCACAGATACATGTTCATTTGTTGTTGTTTTTGTTTTTCCCAGAGGTGATCGTATCAAACCATTGATCATAGAAGATTGGAAGAGGGCTCATTTGATTGGAAATCAAAAGTTGTAGGGCATTTTGCAAATGACCAAAATGATTGAAGGGTAACTAGCCACCCTTCCACGTCCCTCCCCCCCCCCCAAAGTCATCCGGCAAAATTTTGAGATAGCCATTTGATTCAGCATACTTGGAAGGTCCAATAGCTGTGCCTTTGAAGACGATACAACCTCGTATAGTCCATGGGGAAAGGGCTGTAAGTTACAAATGTGCCTGTTATTCAGATATGGTATTTGTTATTGGGAAATAAACTGATTTTTCTAAGCGGGGAGGATTTTCTATGGGGGATGTTGGTATTTTCCATAGGGAGAATTTTTTGTGGGGGAGTTAGCGGGAGAATTTTTGTGGGAAGAGTTACCGGGAGAATTTTTCAGGATAAATCTTACATTAAAGTGATCAGTGCTATATACAAGAATAAAATTGCTGTAGTTAGGGTAGGGAATGAGGTTAGTAGCTGGTTCGTATTAAATCAGGAGTAATGCAGGGTTGTGTTTTTTTTTCCATTTATATGGATCATTTTGATGGAGTTTGTCTTATGAAAAGACAAGCAGACATAGGAAAGGCAATGGGAGAGCACGGAGTTAAATGGGGAAGTAAAACTCTCCAGGACTTAGATTATGCTGATGATTTAAGCAGCCTAGATGAAAGTGTCAGAAAAATACATGAACTTTTGGAGGTTTACGAGTTCAGGGTGCAAGAATAGGATTGAAAATTATTGTTAAGAAGACTAAGTCACTTATGCTAAGAATAATTGAAGATGAAAAGGTGATGTTGGGTAACGAGAAGATCGATCAAGTGGTAAGCTTCACTTACTTAGGTAGTATTATTATTAAAGACGGTGGCTGCAATAAAGATGTTAAAAGTAGAATAGCCAAGGCCTAGGTTGTTTTTTTACAGCTGAAAAAAGTTTGGAAGAATACAGAGATAAGTCTGTGAACCAAGATTAGAATATTGGAAGCTACAGCGATGACAGTGGTTCAAGTAAGGTTCTTAAGCTTGAGCGCTCCGAAAAACTTAGGAAGATTTTATAGATGTTTTCCAGAAAAATTGCTTATGGATTGTTTTGGGTACCCTACTGACTGACCGTATCTCAAACAGCAGGCTATACAAAAAGTGTCGTTCAATCCCGCTTTATGGACCGTTAATGAGAGAAATGTTGAAATGGCTAGGACACATTCTGTGGATGAAGGATGACAGATTGCCAAGGATTGTCCTTTTCGGCCAACCGTCTAGGGTCAAACGAAAAGCAGGTCGTCCCAATTGGGGTAAGAGGATGTCGCAAGGAAAGATTTTAGGGAAATGGGAACTTCCTTGAATAGTGCAAAAAGTGAGGCTTTAGACTAGGATGTGGACTAGGATGTGGGAGGAGCGTCCGCAGCTGTGTTGGCCTCAGGGGGCTTGATCCTTTGAGAGTTGTCAGTAGTAGTAGTAGTATGTGTTTATAAAGAACTTTAAGACTTCACCGCAAAGAGCGAGGCTTAACGAAGGGGCCGCTCCCCTCATATACGGAATAGTTTCTGTTCGTTTTAAGTGAAGATTTGTCATCATTGTAATAACAAAATGTTTACCTTGTTGTTCAATATTTAGCTTTTTAGTAAAGTTATCTGTAATTTTATTTGAAGGTCCAAGTTTCTTTATAAACTGCTGATATAACGATATTTTTTTAGTTCTTACTTTAAATGTTTATTTTGTTTAGCAATCCGAACAAAAGGCTTCTTTAAGTCATGTCTTATGAGCTATTGAATTTCTTTCGAATAAGGTAAGTTGGTTTATTCACTTCCTGCACCTTCAAGAAATTTAACTTAAGGATGTTTGCAAATAGCACGGAAAACCAGTTAAGTCGTAAACTAAAGGTGGTACTGAAGGAAAATAGCCCCCCCCATGGTGCGTGCCTTTCACCAAAATTCACATCGTTGACTTCCGAAAAATTAAAATATCTCAACTTTTGCGATTTTGGGTTGGGCCCACGTTTCAAAAGAGGTTTCTTATTTCATTCGAAGCATTACACAACTCTTTTCTATTTTAGGAGACACCCGAAGAGAAGCAAGTTACATGTTTTGATGGAACGATTTGCCCATACCGACAAACTTGCTGCCCTAATACTTTTGGAGGATACACATGTTGTGCTTTTGACACGGTAATGCTTGTTTGTTATCATTGTCTGCTTTATTTACTACATTCCGTCTTAAAGTGTAAATAGTAATATTTTAAATTTTCATGGCTCCTAGATTATTTGCGGAAAGTTTCAAGTTTCTTGCTTGAATAGTTTAGCTGCAAACTACTGAACGGAAAAAAACATAAATTAATACTAGAATTAATATTGATAGGTTATTTACGGACAGTAAGCAAAAATTGTATCTATAAAACTTCAAAGAGAACGAAAACATCTATTAAAAGAAATAGCTGTTACTGGTCAACTTTATGGGAACTCTTCCGGGGGGAGTGGGGATGTCTTGAGGAGAAAAAAAACAGTCACCAGAATAATAGCCTAAAAAGGAGTCAGGCTTAGACAAAGGGGACAAAACGTTTTCAAAATCCTAGCCAACAAATATGTCAAGGAAAAAAGTGGCTATCATGGTTATAGGTCCCCCTTCCCTCCCGAAGGGGAATATCGTTTATGATATCAGCTTTTTTTTCAAAAAAGGCCTCTTTTTGTTTAATCTTTACATGCGTGAAGATTTTTTTTAAGTATTAATATTTTTAGTGTTTTCCTGTAGTTTTGTGCATTTTTTACATGAGGCTCCTTTGCAATAAATACCTGTCCATACACTTGATACTATGGCCCTTACAAGTTACAGTTACACATGTGATCTTCTTCATTGTTCCCTATCATTATGCACTTTCAGTGGTGTACCGGGGGACCCGAGGACCCCCTCCCCCTCAAGATTTTTTCTTGTGCCCTTATTGCTTGTTTTTTTTCTGTTTTTTAATCTTTTTTTTTTAAATAAATTTGTCAATTTGATCAATTATCGGCGCTCTAGTCACATTGGCCCCCTCCCCGAAATATTTTACTCTAGATCCCTGTGTACTTTAAATTAAAATATTTTACGATAATAACAAATTCTTGCAAAATAAGACTCTCTAATTCAGTGCTCTTGGAATTTTTTAAGGCAGGTGACCGGCGAGAATACTGAGAACGGGTGAGAAATGATCTTGCGAACCACCTAAAAACTTGTCAAAAATTAACTAGCACACCATTGATTTAATTTCTTAAGTTATAAAATTTATTGTCACAACTGCGGCCGCTTTATTAAAAGAATATTCAACATTTGTATCTGAAAGTTGTTTTACCCATGCACTCAAATTCATCTAAATCAGGTCAGTACTAACAATCCAAAATTTTAGGGAGTCTGCTGTGGAGACCTCGCAACCTGCTGTCCATATATGAATTACTGTGGATGTGATGGACTATGCTATCCTGTCCTTAGGGGTGGTGTCCGAACAGATTCTCACCCAATCCTGAAGATTGTTGCTAAGCGCCTCGTGTGAACTCCTTCTTTATTTAAACATTTTTTTCGTTTTTTTTAGTAAATATATATATACATATAACTGTTTTTACTACTGTTAAATAATTCAATTAATCACTTTTATTGCCAAGCAATATTTTCACTATAATCGCCACATAAATTTTTAAAGGCTACTTCATTTTAGGGGGGGTGAGCAAATTTTTTCCGATATTCACAGAAACTTCTTCTTCTTCTAATTCACAGTAGGCGGGCTATTCAGTTCATACTATTTAGCCCTTTTCTTTTTGCTTCACTCTGTGGGCTACAGAGCTACTGGCTTGGTCCTCTCTTATTTATTAGATATTGTCAGATATCTTTCAGTAGATCTTTTGACTCAAGGAGTTCAAATATAAGATGATAGGTATCGATTTCTGTGCTCTCTGTGCATGTATAGTTGGCTAGGCTCTTGGCTGATAGTGAGATTTTGTGGTGTGTGAAGCATTTTAGCAGTTTACAAAGCAAGGTATGTTGTGCAGACGTCAGCATATTACATTCAAATAGGCAAGGGTCAATTGTTTCATTATTCATATTACAATGCCTGCAAAGAGGGGACAGGGGAATTGAACCACTTGAATTAGAAGACTTATATGAGAATGCAAGGAAATTTAGTCCATTTGTTCCAGAACAAATTCTATGATAAATTTTAGAAAGATTCTTATTGGGAAAGGGGGAAAAGATAGGAGTAATCTTATTAAAATTAATATCTGATAGCCTCCATCGGTAGATATTTCTAATTGGGATTGGTCTCCCACTCGGCTGGTCAATATTTATAGCATTTTTTGCTATTTCATCAACCTGATGATTACCACTTATGCCAGAGTGGCTAGGAATGTACTGAAAATAAGTTTTTATGCCACTTGAAGCAAGCTTATCTATAATACTAAGACAATGATAAGTGTCAATGTCCAACTTATATTGAGGAGCTGAGGCCAGCAACTCAAAGCTTGATAGAGAGTCAGAATATATGATAATATTATTTGAATTTGCAATCAAAGGTTGGTTTTCCTTAAGGTGTTCTAATGCCATGATTATGGCATTTAACTCAGCAGACATTATAGATAAACTATTATATAATCTCTCGCCCATTGCAATTTTCAGGTGAGGAAGGAAAACACTACTTGCAACCTTCTCATTCATTTTTGACCCATCAACAAATATTTGGAAGTGATTTTTATAGGTAATAGTATTAAGTTCTGCAAATTTTTTCTGGACAAAAGCAATGGGGGTTAAATCTTTATTCCACTTTGAGAAATCAGTATTTATTATGGGACTTGACCAGTTCCATGGGGGGGGGGTCGGGGGAAAGTAGGTGCAACAGACTTTGCTGGTATGGGGAACTTCTTCTGAATATTGGCATACTCATCTGCAATGCCTCTATACATAGCTGGATTTCTTAACCAATTATGTAGTGTGTGTGAGCTATTTGATTCAATTTTTGTAAGATGTTTTGTCAAAAGAAAGCTACGTCTCTCCCTTATTGTTGTTAATCCACTCTCCATAAGCAGAAACTTTGTGCTTGTGGGTTTCCTAATACAAAATATGAGACGTAAGATATCATTTTGTGTTGTTGCAATTTTTTGCATCTGGGTCTTTGCACATGCACCATAGACGATGAGCCCATAGTCAATATGGGGTCTTATATGTGATTTATAAAACTGGAGTAAGGTTTTCTCTTTACATCCCCAGGGTGTGGAAAGAAGTCTTTTTAGTATATTTGTTTTTCTATAGCATTTTTTTATATAGCGTTTACGTTTCTGAAGCGCTACGCTTTTTTTTGTCTTCATCTTCATCTAGTTCCTCTGACAGGTTTACGTGCTAGTCGTAAAGTCAAACAGTTCGTGGTAACAAACCGTAAATAAGGAGCGACGCGGCTGAATAGTAAACGAAACTCTAAAAATTTGCTTATTGTACTAAGAATTGGCTTATTGTACTGATTCCAAATAAATAACTCATAGTGAGTTTAGGGTTACCCATCAAAGTCTACGAGCCTGAGAAAATCTGCCTGATTTTCGAAAAAGGGAGAAATATCATCTAAAAGTCAAAGAATCTTAATAAAAATCACACCATCAGATTCAGCGTATCAAAAAACTGTACCGTAGAGGTTTCAAGCTCTAATCTGCAAAAATGTGGAATTTTGTATTTTTTTTTTGCCAGAAGAAAGCTCACAGATGCGTGTTTATTTGTTGTTTTTTTTTCCAGGGGAGATTGTATCGATCCTGTGGTCCTAGAATATTAGTAGAGGTCCAATTTAAACGGAAATTAAAGGTTCTAGTGTCCTTTTTAAGTGACGCAAAAGACTGGAAGGCAACTAGACCCCCTATCACACCCCTTTCTCCCAAAATCGTCCGATAAAAATTTTGAAATAGCCATTTTGTTTAACATAAATGAAAGATCTAATAATTATGGCTTTGGAGATAACACCCCCCCCTTCCCAGCCCCTTGGGAAAATTAAGTTAGAAATTTTGTCCTTTCTTTGTGTATAATTTTTGTTATTGGTAAGTATGCATACATTGTTCGGGTGGAGGACGGGCAAATTTTCTGCTTGGGAAATTTTCTACGGGGAGAATTTTCCACGAGGAGTGCAGTTTGCAGGAGGTGAAGCTTTCAGGTTAAATTTTACAGTGGGGGAATTTGCCACAGTTCCTATACAATTTTTTTTTGTATTTCTTGCTTTCGCTTTGCTGACTCAATTTTACGTGCTGAGATGTTAAAAATAATTGTCCGGGGTAAATTTTCACCAGGATTGAATTGTCTAGAAGATATTTCAATGGGCAGGGGGTTTTTCCGTGGAGGCTGAGGTAGATTTTCTGGTATTATTTGAAAAAAACAATCATAAATTAAATAAGAAAACAAGATTTTTCAACTGAAAGTAAGGAGCAACATTAAAACATAGACGAAATGAAATCATTACGCATATGATGGGTATTGCCCCTTCCTCATCGCTTCGCTCCTTACGCTAAAGTTTTAATTTTGTCCCAATTCGTTAAGAACGACTCCTGAAACAGAAGCGTCAACTAGAACAATAAGAAGCTTTTTTAAAAATACTCAAAAACTTCATCATGAAGAGCAAAGTTCTGTTCGTATTAAGTTTTAATGTTTCTCCTTACTTTCAGTTGAAAAAAATATTTAATTTTTTTTTATAACTCTAAAAAATGGTTGTAAAACGTGAAGGGAATTAAAAAAAAAAGAATCTTGAAATTTATTCATATATGAAAATGAATATATTACCTCGTATTTTTGATAGCTCCTATGAATAAAAATAATAATAACAATCAAACAGTTCGTGGGAACGAACTGCAAGTAAGCGACCCGGCTCAATAGTAACCGAAACTACAAAAACGGAATTTGGATACCCGTAGATACATCAACAGAACCTGATTTTTATGCTGATTTCAAATATATAAGTTTCATTAAGTTTAGTTCTACTCATCAATATTTACGCGCCTCAGAATATTTGCCTTATTTTCCAAAAAAAAGAGAAACACCCCCAAAAAGAAATAGAACTTTAATGAAAATAACACGATCGGATTCAGCGTATCAGAAAACCCTGCTGCGGAAGTTTCAAGCTCCTATCTTCAAAAATATGGAAAACTGTATTTTTTGTCAGAAGAAAGATCACAGATGCGTGTTTTTTTTTTTTTTTTACCAGGGGTGATCGTATCGATCCAGTAGTCTAGAGTATCGTAAGAGGGCTCATTTGAACGGAAATTAAAAGTTCTAGTGCCCTTTTTAAGTAAAAAAAAAATGGAGGGCAACTTGGCCCCTTCCCACGCTCATATTTTTCCCAAAGTCACCCAATCAAAATTCTAAGATAACAATTTTGTTCAGCATAGTCGAAAATCTAATAAATATGTCTTTGAGGATGACTTTATCCCCCACAGTTCCTGGGGAAAGGGCTGGAAGTTATGAACTTTGCCCATTGTTTACATATAGTATTGGTTACTGGGAAGTATAATGACGTTTCATGAGGTTTTTTTTTCTGATGGGGAGGGGGGGTTGTCGGATGAGGGGGTTATGGGGGGATCCTTCCATGGAGGATGTTTCCTTGGGGGAACGGACATTTCTATGAAGGGGGCACCGGATTTCCCAGCATTATTTAAAAACGATCAGAAATTAAATAAAAAAACAAGTTTTTTCAACTGAAAGTAAGAAACGACATTAAAACTTAAAACAAACAGAAATTACTACGTATATGATGGGGCTTCACCCCGTAGTCAATACCTCGCCCTTTTCGCTAAAGTTTATTTTAGTACTTTCAAAAGAGCTATCTATTCTAATTAACCGGCCTTTCTATTTCAGGGGTTTGTGATTCGAACAAAATTCGAACTTAGCGTAAAGAGCAAGGTATTGACTAGGGGGCGAACCCCTTAATATACGTAATAAAACATAAGAATATACAAGTTCGTTACGTAAGTTAATTCGTAAGTTACGTCAGAACAAAATTTCGAAAAAACCATTTAGCCAAAAACAGTAAAATTAATATGCAAACTTCATTTTAATTATTCATGTATGGTGAGCCAAAATCAAAGCTGCATTAATTCAAAAAAGTTCCGAAATTAAATAAAAATAACAACTTTTTTTTAACTGAAAGTAAGGAGCGACATTAAAACTTAAAACGAACAGAAATTATTCCGTATATGAAAGGGGCTGTCCCCTCCTCAATACCTCACTCTTTACGCTAAAGTTTGAGTCTGTCGCACAACTTTATTTTTTAAAACAATAAAAAAATTTAGCGTAAAAAGTGAAGTATTGAGGAGGGGACTGCCCCTTTCATATACGGAATAATTTCTGTTCGTTTTAATGTCGCTCCTTACTTTCAGTTAAAAAAAACTTGTTTTTTTATTTAATTACCTCAGGAAACAACTTTTAAACTATAGATCATTCAGCACAAAAAGATTAACCGGCTAAAACCTGACAGGAAGGAAGAAGTTTATAATGGAATTCTTTCATATATTTATGGCATAAAATAAGAAATCTAATAGCAGTTTTTATTTGGGTAGTAAGTTTCTTTCAGAAGCAGCCAACTACTTTATTTTTATTCAAGTAAGGTATACCTGGAATGTACTTCATTTTATTAGGTAAGTGTAGTATCGGGTAAAAAAAAATCAGGGGCTATCTCCATGAAAATTTGACAAAAATGACTCTCAATCGAGCTTTTCACTGTAAACTCGAATTGTTCATAAAGAAATTATGTTTCTTGTAAATAAAGTTCCTTCTGTTTATGACCTTTGTGGTGCTAGTGTGAAGGTTCTTGACTTAATAATGATCACTACGTATCTAAAGTCATTATAAATTTTTTTTGGTCTTTTTAGATTCTTTCTTATTCTGGAGAAAGGTTGCTCTTTATTTACTACTCATTATCATGAATGATTCAGTTTGTCCACGTAGTTTCGGAAGATATATGCTTTGCTAAAATGGCTTTTCCAAATATTCAAACATTCAAACTTCTTGGATAAAATCCTGCTCAGCGTTGTTAATTCACGAAAATGTTAAGAGAGGAAACATTTTTCTCTTTGGATCTTTTCTTTTTTAAACAAAGACAAAAAAAGATGTTGGTGGTATTTTCTCAGATTTTTGAAAAGAAAGTACGAAAAAGTGCTTTTAACAAAATAAGTTAGGGGCAAATTTTCCCTGACCCTACCTCCTTGTTAATTTCACTTGTCATTCCCCAAACCTAAGGATGTAACTAGTTGATTAACTTTGCTTTATTTTGCTGTAAAGCTATTTCTGATTCGATTATTAAGATTTTTGGGGCAAGTCTTTAGACGAAAAGTTTAATCAGAAATTAAAAAAAAAAATTTACTGAAGGATTATATAATAGTAGTTTTAATTGGGAATACTGTACATAAAACAGTTCGGATTGCCTTAGGAGAACAGATACTGAAAAATCTATTTTTTCCTGAAATCGACTGGTAAATATAACGTACCTCCAAAAAAGTAAGCTAGTGGATAAAACCTGCTATAAAAGTCTTTTTCTTGCATGTTTTTGAAAATACCATGGGATATGTATTTGGATCTTTGAAATGAAAAGATCTTCGCTGCTTTGTTTTTTGAAATCTTGTAATAAAATCAAAGAAATTAAAAGTAAATGCTAAGGAACTAGAGCTCAAAAGTTCCAAGTTTGAGCAATACACTTTAAAAAAAGACCCATGGCTTAAAATTTTTTATTGAGTAAATACGATTATTTCCGACAAAATGTGAACAAAATACCGGAACTGCTATTTATCTTCCAAATCCTGAGCCACCGACATAGCCACCGAAACCACCTTGCGAGCCGTAGCTCCCATAGCTGGAATAAGTTTGACGATATCCACCATATCCACCAGACATGTAATAAATAGGTTTTACTTCTTAGTACACAAGACTTGAATATGGATATTGCTATATTTTATGTCAAGATACCTGTTAATGTAATATTAACATAAATAGTTCAATTTTGATAAGGCTATACGGGATAGGGTTTTATTAATTTAAAACGACTGGTAAGCCACGGCTATTTTTTTTTTCTTTTTCCCCTCTCTTGATGACCTGATTAAAGTTTCAAACCATTGTCAATCTTATCATTTAGCCAAATATTTTGATCAATATTTATCAGATTCATTGTCTTTTCAAAATCTCAAAAATTTTTATTCAAGAACAGTTCAATATGAAAAACCCTGTAACCACAAAAATAGTTCAGTGTTATTTTTGAGTATATAAATTCAAACGATTCAGAACGCAAATGGTTCAAATCATAAGTTGTGACTATAATTTGAGGTTTACGGGGCATTGACCTGTTAATGGAGTCACAGAAAGTAAAAAATTTGAGGAGCTATTCATCAGTGTTATATATCTAAATAAAGTAAATAATTTTTTTATTTCGTAATTGTGCTCAAATGCTTAGAAGGATGCATTTATGCTATATTTTATTATTAGATCATTTATGATATATTTGTGTGGAGGACAGGCCACCACAACCCTTGGGGCAAGGGTTTTAAGTTATGCCCTGAGGGCATATAAGAACGATGTTGGCACAATTTACTAATTTTTTTTTCTTTAGAGCAGGGCACTTCATATGGAAGGGGTCGTCGTAGAAACTTCAAAAGGGGTTCATTCGATTGGAAATTGAGAGTTTTAGTGCCCTTTTTAATAGTCAAAAGTGATTGGAGGGCAACTAACCCCCCCCCCCCCACGCTCATAATTCCCCAAACACATCAAATCAAAAATTTGAGATAGCCATTTTGTTCAGCGTAGTTGATTTCCAGATAGCAAATATGTTTTTGAGGAGGACACTCCCCACAACCCTCAGGGCAAGGGTTTTAAGTTATACCCTGGGGGCATATAAGGTTTTTATAGAAGGTGTTGTCGTAGAAACTTCAAAAAAGGCTCATTCGATTGGAAATTCACAGAGCTAGTGCCCTTTTTAATAGTCGAAAGTGATTGGAGGACAACTGTCCCCCCACACCCATCATTTCCCCAAACACATCCAATCAAAATTTTGAGGAAGCCATTTTGTTCAGCGTAGTTGATTTCCTTATATAAAATATGTTTTTGAGGAGGAAACTCCCCCACAGCCCTCAAAGCAAGGGTTTTAAGTTATGCCCTGGGGGCATATAAGGTTTTTAAAGAAGGCGTTGTTGTAGAAACTTCAAAAAAACCTTTTTCGATTGGAAATTCAAAGGGATAGTGCCCTTTTAATAGTCGAAAGCGATTGGAGGGCAACTAGCCCCCCCCCCTGCACCCATCATTCCCTCAAATACATCCAATAAAATTTTTAGATAGCCATTTTGTTCAGCGTAGTTGATTTCCAGACAGAAAATATATTTTTAAGGAGGACACTACCCCACAACCCTCAGGGCAAGGAAAAGGGCTCATTCGATTTGAAATTCAAAGGGATAGTACCCTTTTTAATACTCGAAAGTGATTTGAGGGCAATTAAGCCCCCTCTCACGCCCACCTTTTCCCAAACACGTCCAATCAATATTTTTAGATAGCCACTTTATTCAACTTAGTTGAAAGTTTTGGAAATTAGTTCTTTAATGATGACAACCCCTCTCCCCACCGCCCTTAAGGCAAGGGTTGTAGGTTATGCCCTGGGGCATATAAAGTTTTTATTGAAAGCGTTGTCGTAGAAACTTCAAAAGGGCTCATTCAATTGAAAATTGAAAGGACTAGTGCCTTTTTTAATAGTTGAAAATGATTCGATAGTGACTAACACCCCTCTCACTCCACCATTTTTCAAAACACATCCCATTCAAATTTTGAAATATTCATTTTGTTCAACGTAGTTGAACGTTCTGGAAATTAGGTCTTTTAGGATGATAAACCCCTCATAGTACTCACTGCAAGGGTTGTAAGTTATGCCCTGGGGGCATATAAGGTTTATGTAGAAAGTTGTTGTATAAATCATAGGCAGCACGATCGCGCTGCCAAAGTAAAGGACGGGGACACTCGAGAACAAGACAGGACACGGGAACTAAGTAAAGAGGCGGACACTCCCCCATAATCCTCGTGCAAGGGTTTTAAGTTATGCCCTGGGGGTATATAAGAACGATGTTGGCACAATGTATTATTTTTTAATTTTTTCCTTTAGAGCAGGGCACTTCGTATCGAAGAAGTTGTCGTAGAAACTTTGAAAAGCACTCATTCAATTGGAAATTGGAGTGGCTTGTGCCCTTTTTAATAGTCGAAAGTGATTGGAAGGCGACTAACACCCCTCTCGTGCCCACCTTTTTCCAAAACACATCCAATCAAAATTTTGAGATAGCCATGTTGTTTAACGTAGATGAAAGTTCTGGAAATTCGGTCTTAGAGGATGACAACCACCCTAACAGACCTTAGGGTAAAGGTTGTAATGATATACTGCATCAGATATATGAAGGCTCTCAGACTACCGACTACGTGCTGTTGTTGGTAATACTGAGACTAAAAGTTCTTCCCCGTAAGTGTTCCACGATCGTAGTTGGAGTACTCTATTTTCTGCCTCGGTCGAGTTACAGGCGGGAGCTAATAGCCCATCTACAAGCATGTTTAGATGATATTAAATTGAGACACCCAAACAGTTCTGTGGTTCTTATGGCTGACTTCAACGACCTACAACCCAGCTGGATTGAACGATTGCTAAGCTTGAAGCAAGTTTTTCGTGAAAAGACAACTCAAAAGTCTGCCATTGATCTCATCTTCATAAATATTTCCAATTTCTATAGTGATCCAGTGACGTTACCGAGTCTTGGTAAAAGTACACACTTCTGTGTGCACTGGTGTCCCAGGGAGGAAAAGAAAATAGGAACCAAGCAAATTTTTTCAAGCCGGCCTCATACTGAGCCTGGAAAAGAGCTATTCGCTTAAAGGGCTATACCGAAAAACTGGAAGAAAAGTTTGTACGAAATTTGCAATGTCAACGACATGTATAGAATATTTTCCACTGAAATACGGATAGCTTATGATGTGTATTTTCAAGAGAAGACAGTCACAGTAAACTCAGCTGACAAGCCCTGGGTTAACTCGCGCCTGAAAAGGCTGATACGCAAACGCAACAGGCTGTATAAAAAGGGGAAGATAGGTGAAGCTTCCAAGCTGAGGAATCAAGTGGTCTATGAATGTAGATTGGCTGAGAAGTCATACAGTTCAAAAATGAACGAGCTCATGACCACAAGTGAAGCTGGTTACTATAAAGGAATACGGCTTCTCACTGGCTCCTCTGTAAGGCAAAGTGTAAGCGTATACGACGAATCTGGGACTAAGCTCGACGCAAACGCTATAAATAAGTATTTTGCTAGTATTTGCAGAAGCAATCCACCAATTTCCTGTGTCCCCCCCCCCCTGGTTGTTCCATCTGAAATACCTGTGAAATTAATTAAAAAAATATTTCCAAGAAATAAGTTGTTCAAAGAAAAGTAAAGAACTTCCTTAAACAAAAAATTAACAAAGATAAAATAAAATAATTTACAAAGCGTGAAATTATACCATATCATCATCTGTAAATAAATGAAAACCAAAACGACAAGAAATTACAATAATTAACCGAGTCAAACTAAAAACGAGCAAAAATTAACATAAGTTGAAAGCAAAACCCCTATGTCTTCCCAAGGCCAAAACAAAAATTGCACTTTACTAAAAAATATAAATGTTTTTACTTTTATAACTTTAATAAATCAAATAATATTAACATTTTGATTACTAAAAATCAGTATATGTATATTAAAATGACAATGCACAATCATTTGTATTTTTTCAGTTAAGTGCAAATTTTGTTCTGGCCTTGGGAAGGCATAGGTGATTTGCGCCCAACTTATGTTAACTTCTGCTCGTTTTGAGTTTGACTCGGTTAATTATTGTAATTTCGGTTCGTTTTGGGTTTCATTTATTTATCGATGCTGATTTGTGGTAGTTTCACCCTTAGTAGATTATTTTATTTTTCCTCGTTTTTTGTTTAATAGAGTCCTTTACTTTTCTTGGAAAAACTTATTTTGTGGAAAAAGTTTTTTAAATTAATTTATGTTCGTTTTATATTGACATTAAATAAAACAAACAAGTTTTTTAAACTGAAAGTAAGGAGCGACATTAAAACTTAAAACGAACAGAAATATTCCGCATATGAAAGGGGCTGTCCCCTCCTCAACGCTTCGCTCTTTACGCTAAAGTTTGACTCTGTCTCACAACTTTATTTTTTTAAACAATAAAAAACTTTTTATTGTAAAGTTTTTTATTGATATGAGTTGCCTACAATTTGATATGTGTAGCCTACTGCCAGGAACCAGTGGGGGGATCCTTGCTCGTAATTGCTAATCACCTTAACCCTTTTATCCATCGTCAAGTACATGCTCCAAAAATATTTTATTCAGAGATTTCAGGTTAAAAATTATCCAATCACTAATTACCCCTTTTTTGCAAATGTCAATCAAACGCCAAGGAACGTAATCTCACCGAACACGTCAAACTGTTTCCACAGACTTCAAACTATCATATCTACGGAAATTCTCACTCTCTTTGAAAAGGTGTAATGCCCTGTAGAAGTATTACCTATATGCATGGGGGATAGTCACTCTTTTTGAAAAACTAAACCAGACTATACCCATCAAACCAGACTATACCCATCAAACCAGACTATACCCACCAAACCAGACTGTACCCACCAAACCAGATTATACCCACCAAACCAGATTATACCCACCAAACCAGATTGTACCCACCAAACCAGACTATACCCATTAGAAACCTGTCTGGTACAGGGGCCTTGGCAAATCCAGACGAGAGATACTACTAACTAGGACCACCTCTTTTGCCGTCTTCGTTTCGAAAAATTGGCACTGAGTTTGAAATAACTGGACACAAAAAAAATTGAACTAAAATTACAGTAATTCAACTGCACTCAGCGGGTCGTGCGCAAATTTTTTTTTACTAGCACCGTAAATTGTTTTGAAATACACAAATTTGGGCAATTTTAGTACTTTAGGAACCGACCATGATGGCACTGTTGGTTTTCAAAAGCTCAGGCGTATTTTGGCGTGTTTTTCAAACGATGTGGTGGGTTTTTTGTTTGACCTCCTGGCAACACTGGTTTCCATTCTTATCGGCGACACATACTCTTTGGTGCGACTCTTATCAGTTATCCATACTCTTTAGACTGAAACACAAGGAAATGGATAATCACTCTCACCTAATGCAGAAATTCTTATCTGTTTTTGAAGACAGCAAACTTATATTCTTGTCCATGTATCAAACAACACACATGTGCATGAATTGTTGCTATTCGTTACTACAGATGCCTTCTTTTGTTTTTGAGAAAAGTAAGCAAAAACTGTTGTTGATGTATCAAGCATTGACAGTTGTGAACGTGAATTGTGGCTCTTATGTAAGTCAAAAGCTTTCTTCTATTCTTGAACCATACAAACCGAAATTGTTGTCAATATATCAAACATTTACCCACATAAACATAAATGGTGCCTCTTACCTACTGCATAAGATTTCCTCTATTTTTGACGAAGGTAAACAAAAAGTTTTGTCCTTGTGTGAAGCAGTTACACATATGTACATGAATTACGGCTCTTACCTAATACATATGCTTTCTTTTGCTTTAGAGCAATGTAAGCAAAAACTGTTATTCATGTATCAAACATTGACACTTGTGGGGGTGAATTGTGGATCTTATTTAACACAGAAGCTTTCTTCTATTTTTGAACAATACAAACCGCAATTGTTTTGCAGATATCCAACATTTACCCACATAAGCAAGAATGATGAATCTTACCTACTACATAAGATTACCTCTGTTTTTGATGAATGCAAGCAGAAAGTGTTGTCCATGAGTGAAGCAGGTACACATGTTCACATGAATTGCAGCCCTTACCCAATACAGGAGCTCTCTTCTATAACACGTATAGAAGACATTAGATGTTTGCCGTTCAAGCATCAAACACTGGAGCATATAGACACGAATAGAGGCGCTGCCCTGATCGAAAAACTTTCTTCTGCTTTTGAAGGGCACAAATGGAAATTATTAATTGCTTTGGCTAGTCTTGGCTTCGTATACTATTTTTACATCAACAAAAAGAATGCCAGAAGACCAAAAAAAGAGGGTGACACAAAAAAGTGGTCAAGAAACCATATGATTATGACCAAGATGGTTATGCCTTGCATAGGTAAAAATTTTATAATCTCTTTTAAGAATGATATAGCCTAGACTAACTACCATCCCTTATTAATATGTACCATTATCATTTGTACAGTAGATTAAGCTTTTTTCTTTCAGAGCTTTCCATTAAAATCCTATACAAGCAAAATAAAAAAATGGTGAAATACTTTATGATAGTGCTATATTCCCGATTCTTACAGAGTTGAATTACGACAAAGTCAAATGTGTAAATATGATTAAAAGGATTCAATTTTGGGAATTAGTATAAAAACTGTAAGGTAAAAATGGTATAAAAATTGTTAGCAAAACTGTTCGCTCTGTTGGATTACTCCTCCCACCTAGAGGAAATGGCTAAGACGATTAGTTGATAAGCACATGGAATGGGTTTTAATTTAAAGGTAGTTCGATGCGTAATTATTTAAGAAGATTTAGCAGAGTTGTCACCCCTAGTGATTTATCATTATTTCTAGTGATTTT
This sequence comes from Artemia sp. Qi Xiang Cuo, assembly GCF_049724085.1. Taxonomy (NCBI): domain Eukaryota; kingdom Metazoa; phylum Arthropoda; class Branchiopoda; order Anostraca; family Artemiidae; genus Artemia; species Artemia sp. Qi Xiang Cuo. The sequence goes on along the minus strand of NC_142807.1, from coordinate 47,529,157 downwards.
TTATATTGCCCGGTGATTTTTTTTCTAGCTAGTGATTTTTAAGGAAATATTTTTTAAACTATCGTATTTTTCCAAAATCTAGTGATTTTTCATGATATTAGTGCATAGATTCAAGATTCAATCAGTTAAATCTTCCAAGAAGCTAATTAAAAAACATGAAAAAAACAACACACAAAATAGGGGTCCATTACACTTCCTAATATGTTTGTGAAAATATGCATACTATTGATATTCAAGCAAATATACTGCTTTTGAATTTTCGATCCCCTTCCATAGAGACCAAAGATCCTTTTCATCACTATATTGGGTGAGCCTTGTTAACGGCAAAATCGGAAAAATTGTCTATACTTACAATTTCACATCATTTCCTCAGGTCAATTTTTTTTTCTTCATATTTAAGATTTATTACTCCATAAAATCTATCAGTTTCAGATTAGATTTCCTTCTTTAAAACTTTGGAAGTTGTTACGAATAAACCCTCTTTTTCTGTAAATAGAACAGAAATGGAATCATTGAAGAATAATAAGAATAATTTACTGTAAATATAATTTTATGAATAAAAAACAAAAGAAATCATTGTAAAAGAACATAAGACTATATATGAGAAAATAAGAAAATAAAATAAGAAAATATGAAAGGCAGTAGCCTTTCATAATAATATTTGTGCTATAACTAGACAGGCTAAATTGGTTGTAGTTTCATCATATAAGTTGGTAGGGAGTAAGGTGGGGGGATGATATCTGCTCTCGGAATTGTTCCATTGTTTTAATTTTAACTTTCAATATCTAACCGAAATTCCAATAGCTCTCCAAATTGACTTATTTCTGATTGAAACGCCTAATAAGCACTAATGACGTCCTATTCTTTACGTTTTGGATTCGTATACTAAAACACAAATGAAGAATTACCTCTATTAATAACACCATGCTGACTTTTCGTTATGTTCTCATTTCTTTTAACCAGCTACAAGAAAAGAATTGATATATGTACGCTGAGGATTATTATTCGAATTAGTTGCAATTCATGCAACGCCTGTGTTACTAGTGGGAAATCTATCACTGCATAAGCTTGTTGCACGAAATATCTGCTGTTAGTAAAATAAAATGAATGAAATATATGTGGTATCAACCTTTACTTTTTTTCTATTATTATCAGTTTCAACAAGCCGTACTAGGGGACCGTGCTTTGCGTGCTTTGCTTGGTGAAAGGAATTTTAGACGTAAAAATTATATTCAATGCATTCCAACTCCCTTTGAGAATGTCGCTCCCTTACACAAACACATACACCCTGATTTACATAAGAAGAAGTTATCGTTTAATTTTTCTTGATTTAGTTTTTTAAACAAAGATACAGAGGGGAAGGTAGTTCTTATAATCTAGGCAGTGCTTCCACTATGTCAGATTTTTCCGACATTGTTGGACTTTAGGCCTTTTTGTCAGAAAAAAAAAATGTGTCAGACGTCGGAATTTTGTCGGACTTTTAATAAAAAAACGGATATTTGTCAGATTTTTAAATTTTCTGGATTTTCTATTTTTTTTTTATTGAAAAAGGATTTTTGAACTAGCGAAATGGGGTTCTTTCAGTGATTAAAAAAACAAAACAAAAAAAAACTATCAATATTTTAAGAAAGGCAAAACTTTTGAAAATTTGTTTCAGTTTCGTTCTGCAGTAAAGAGTTTGAAATAAAAGTAAACCTTTTTGATATGGTTGAGTGTTGTGATGGGAAAGCGGAAACCATTTTCAGCCTCATTTGCGTATGATAAAAATATATCTACAGGGAAATTGAGTGGATTCTGTGCGGACGCTTGAAATCCTATGTCTGGGGGTGATAACTCGGTTGTGAGTAGAATAAAAGACAAACTTCCATCTGTGATATGTGTCAAGTGTAGCAGTCATTCAATTCATTTAGTTGCTTCTTATGTTTGCAAAAATTGCCAAAGCAATTGGAAGATCTGTGTCGCACAGTATATAAACACTTCAGCATGAGTGCCAAAAGACGCTCTGAGTTTGAATTACACCAAAATTTTCCAGAAACCCCTGTCCTGAATGTTCTTGGCCCAGCTCAGACACGTTGGCTGTCTCTTCGGATGTGCATTGAGCGACTATTGCATTATTGGGATGCGCTTAGTAGCTACTTTCAGGGAGTAGCAGCTGAGGATCCAACTCACGCGAATGACAGGGTATCCCAAACCCTAAAAAATCTACTGCTTCGGATTCAACTTGAGTTACAGCTCTATGTACTGGAGTTGTTTACAGATTTTAATCTTCCTTTCCAATGTGAAAAACATTTTTTTCACAAAATAAAATTAGAGGTGGAGATGCTAAGAAATCTGACCGTGAATATAATGAAGACTACCTACATTAGATCAACCTCACCATTGAATCTCAACCCTGAAAAAGCAAGTGAATACCTTCCAGCTGAAGATGTGTACTTGGGGATGGCAGTTCATGAGTCTCTTCAAACCTTGCAGTCAAATTCGAGTACAAAAGCAAATGAACGTGAAGTGAAAGTCATCTATGAATGTGCTCATAAGTTATATGTGAAGGCTGTGAAGCAAATCAAGTAGTGATTATCGTTTGAGGACGAACTGTTTACATTATATGAGATTCTTGACCCTACGAAATCTTTGGACATAGGTGTAATTGGTCTTCTGCCAAAGATTCTTCAAAGATATAGTGCACCGTTGCGAGATGGAAGAAAGATAGTAGAAGAATGGCGGGGTTTACTGCTTTTTGATCTTCCAAATATGACAGACGTCTGTGATTTTTGGGCGTCACGTGGCTTCTATGAAACATCAAATGGTATTCAGAGGTTCTTTAACATAATCAACATTGTCCAATACCTCCTGATCTTGCCATTTTCGAACGTTGTTGTAGAGCAGTTCTTTTCAACCTTGAACGATGTTAAAACAGATCATAGAAACTCGCTCTAAAGGATGACCCTTACTTCAATTATGCAGGCCAAGCTTGGCATGAAAAGAGAAAGACATGTGTCCCATGATTTAGAGGTCGATGCCCCCCCCCTCTTAAAATTACTAAAAACTGAAAAGCCAACGCGACGGCTGAGGAGTGCGTTCAGTGTAGTTAAAAAGTCTAGCTGAAAGAAGAAGAAAAATGATGAAAGTGTGTTTTGTATTTGACGAAAAAAAGGATTTTATATGATTTTTTTTAAATGTATGAGGAAAAAAAGAATCAAAGTGAGTGAGAATAGGGGGCGCTTTTTTTTTTTTTTTTTTTTTTTTTTTTAATGGTAAAGATATGTATGTTACCATTGAGGGAGGAGGAGCTGTAGGACAGACAGTGTAAAAGCTTGTCTATTGAAAAGAAAAAGATTCCTAAGAGATAGAATATTGTTAGATTTTTCGGCTAAAGCTAGAAATTTGTTGGATTTTAGACTAGTGTGGTGTCGGAAAAAATTTCGGATTTTCTGTGGTCGGGTGTCGGAACTTTCAGGCTTTTTAAACTGACTGATCGGAAATCTGGTAAGAACAAAGTGGAAGCACTGAATCTAGGTGTCAATGATAACCCTTCGATTGGTACTTTTGGCAAGTTTTAATCAATGCGAGATTTCTAGCGCAACGCTGCCAACTATTATTAAGATTTCGTGGATACTTCTTATCAAATATTGCCCAAGGGATTAGTAAATAATTCTAACTCTATTTTTCGAATACCTTTAAAATGAAAGTACAATTGGTATTTTACATGTGGAATTGTTAAATATTTCTTAAATTATAGATAATTTAAATGTTTCTTAGGGAACTCCTTAGGGATAATATCCAGAGTTGAATTTTCAGTGGAGGATAACTACCGCTGAGGTAGAGGGAATTTTTAAGGAAAAACTTGTCTGCAGAGTTTTTTCGTTGGACAAGAGTAGGGAAGCCCTAATGACTCCCACGAGTACACCGTGCTGCCATCTATAATTGAGTCTAACGCTGGGCTAACAAAATTTATTCAAGGATTATTGATCGAGTCTAACGGGTCAATGACACCATTTTCAAGGTCGATTTATTTGTTGTTTCTTGGTGTAATCACTCCGGGACGAAGTTTGCACATGCGCATTGAATTCTAAAGGGAACAATGCATTGATCGACTCGAGGGGAACTGGATTTCTGAGAAATTGATTACATAATTGGCGGGGAATTATTGATCAACAAAAGGTGAATTAAGAAACATTATGGCTTCTTTGATCTTTAGGTCTGAGAGATATCAGGTCTTTAGTGACAGAGATAAATTGAAATTCTATTTTTAAATATGGCTTCTCTGATGAGTAGTGATAAATTTGGGAATTCTATCGAAACCTTAATAGTGTAGCTAGGTACACCTTCCAGATGAAGACAGATTGAATATATTTAACGCGGGAAATGGTTTATTGGGAATTTCAAATGTGACAGCGCAGGGATGTCGAAACAAAGGAACACACAGAAATTACTTTTAAGGGATTATTTGGGCGAAACAGTTTGAGACATTTTAGGGGATTATTTGGGCGAAACAGTTTGATACATTTTAGAATATTATTTAGGCGAAACAGTTTGAGACATTTTAGAAGATGATTTGGGGTGAAACTCAGTGGTTGTTATTATACACAAGTTCCATTTGAACAGTGTTGTGAGGTTCCCTACCCCAACCCCAAAGGGCCCCTATCCCAACCCCAAAGGGCCCCATCCCCTCGGGCCCCAAAGGGCCCCATCCTCCCCCGGGGCCCCCCGAGCCCCAAAAGGTCTCCCGGACCCCCAAATGCTCCCCGGGGCCCCAAAGGCCACCCGATCCCCAAATGGCCCCAAATGCCCCCCGAGCCCCCAAAGGCCCCCGGGCTCCGTCACTGTTACATTCTCTTGATGTTTCAAAGTTTATTTTGGATCATTTTCGTTGAAATGCAAGAGTTGGATTATTTCAGTAGTGTTTGTTGTGGTTTACCTTGTCACTGTTACATTCTCTTGATTTTTCAAAGTTCATTTTGGATTTCTTTCATTGAAATGCAAGAGTTGGAATATTTCAGTAGTGTTTTGTTGTGGTTTACCTTGTCACAGTTACATTCTCTTGATTTTTCAAAGTTCATTTTGGATTTCTTTCGTTGAAATGCAAGAGTTGGAATATTTCAGTAGTGTTTTCTCGTGGTTTACCTTGTCACAGTTACATTCTCTTGATTTTTCAAAGGTCATTTTGGATTTCTTTCAGTGAAATGCAAGAGTTGGAACATTTCAGTAGTGTTTTGTTGTGGTTTACCTTGTCACAGTTACATTCTCTTGATTTTTCAAAGTTCATTTTGGATTTCTATCGTTGAAATGCAAGAGTTGGATTATTTCAGTAGTGTTTTGTTGTGGTTTACCTTGTCACAGTTACATTCTCTTGATTTTTCAAAGTTCATTTGGATTTCTTTCGTTGAAAAGCAAGAGTTGGATTATTTCAGTAGTGTTTTGTTGTGATCTACCTTGTCACAGTTACATTATCTTGATTTTTCAAAGTTCATTTTGGATTTCTTTCGTTGAAATTCAAGAGTTGGATTATTTCAGTAGTGTTTTGTTGTGGTTTACCTTGTCACAATTACATTTTCTTGATTTTTCAAAGTTCATTTTGGATTTCTTTCGTTGAAATACAAGAGTTGGATAATTTCAGTAGTGTTTTGTTGTGGTTTACCTTGTCACAGTTACATTCTCTTGGTTTTTCAAAGTTCAGTTTGGATTTCTTTCGTTGAAATGCATGAGTTGGATTATTTCAGTAGTGTTTTGTTGTGGTTTACCTTATCACAGTTACTTTCTCTTGATGTTTCAAAGTTCATTTTGGATTTCTTTTGTTGAAGTGTATGAGTTGGATTATTTCAGTAGTGTATTGTTGTGGTTTACCTTGTCACAGTTACATTCTCTTGTTGTTTCAAAGTTCAATTTTGATTTTTTTCATTGAAATGCAAGAGTTGGATTATTTCAGTAGTGTTTTGTTGTGGTTTACCTTGTCACAGTTACATTCTTTTGATTTTTCAAAGATGATTATAGATCTTTTTCATTGAAATGCAAGAGTTGGATTATTTCAGTAGTGTTTTGTTGTGGTTTACCTTGTCACAGTTACATTCTCTTGATTTTCCAAAGTTCATTTTGGATTTCTTTCGTTGAAATGCAAGAGTTGGATTATTTCAGTAGTGTTTTGTTGTGGTTTACCTTGTCACAGTTACATTCTATTTATTTTTCAAAGTTCATTATGGATTTCTTTCGTTGAAATTCAAGAGTTGGATTATTTCAGTAGATTTTTGTTGTGGTTTACCTTGTCACAGTTACATTCTCTTTATTTTTCAAAGTTCATTATGGATTTCTTTCGTTGAAATGCAAGAGTTGGATTATTTCAGTAGTGTTTTCTTGTGGTTTACCATGCCACTGTTACATTCCCTTGATGTTTCAAAGTTCACTTGGATTTTTTTTTCGTTGAAATGTAAGAGTTGGAATATTTCAGTAGTGTTTTGTTGTGGTTTACCGTGTCACAGCTACGTTCTCTTGATGTTTCAAAGCTCACTTTGGATTTCTTTCGTTGAAATGCATGAGTTGGATTATTTCAGTAGTGTTTTGTTGTGGTTTACCTTGTCAAAGTTACATTCTATTGATTTTCAAAGTTCATTTTGGATTTCTTTCGTTGAAATGCAAGAGTTGGAGTATTTCAGTGGATTGTTGTTGTGGTTTACCTTGTCGTTTACCTTGTCAGAGTTAAATTCTCTTGATGTTTAAAAGTTAATTATGTATTTCTTTCGTTGAAATGCAAGAGTTGGATTATTTCAGTAGTGTTTTCTTGTGGTTTACCATGCCACTGTTACATTCCCTTGATGTTTCAAAGTTCACTTGGATTTTTTTTTCGTTGAAATGTAACAGTTGGAATATTTCAGTAGTGTTTTGTTGTGGTTTACCGTGTCACAGCTACATTCTCTTGATTTTTCAAAGTTCATTTTGGATTTCATTCGTTGAAATGCAAGAGTTGGATTATTTCAGTAGTGTTTTGTTGTGGTTTACCTTGTCACAGTTACATTCTATTTATTTTTCAAAGTTCATTTTGGATTTCTTTCGTTGAAATGCAAGAGTTGGATTATTTCAGTGGATTGTTGTTGTGGTTTACCTTGTCGTTTACCTTGTCACAGTTACATTCTATTTATGTTTCAAAGTTCATTATGGATTTCTTTCATTGAAATGTATGAGTTGGATTATTTAAGTAGTGTTTTCTTGTGGTTTACCATGCCACTGTTACATTCCCTTGATGTTTCAAAGTTCACTTGGATTTTTTTTTCGTTGAAATGTAACAGTTGGAATATTTCAGTAGTGTTTTGTTGTGGTTTACCGTGTCACAGCTACATTCTCTTGATTTTTCAAAGTTCATTTTGGATTTCTTTCGTTGAAATGCAAGAGTTGGATTATTTCAGTAGTGTTTTGTTGTGGTTTACCTTGTCACAGTTACATTCTATTTATTTTTCAAAGTTCATTTTGGATTTCTTTCATTGAAATGCAAGAGTTGGATTATTTCAGTGGAGTTTTGTTGTGGTTTACCTTGTCACAGTTACATTCTCTTGATTTTTCAAAGTTCATTATGGATTTCTTTCGATGAAATGCAAGAGTTGGATTATTTCAGTAGTGTTTTCTTGTGGTTTACCATGCCACTGTTACATTCCCTTGATGTTTCAAAGTTCACTTGGATTTTTTTTTCGTTGAAATGTAAGAGTTGGAATATTTCAGTAGTGTTGTGTTGTGGTTTACCGTGTCACAGCTACATTCTCTTGATGTTTCAAAGCTCACTTTGGACTTGTTTCGTTGAAATGCAAGAGTTGGATTATTTCAGTAGTGTTTTGTTGTGGTTTACCTTGTCACAGTTACATTCTATTTATTTTTCAAAGTTCATTTTGGATTTCTTTCGTTGAAATGCAAGAGTTGGATTATTTCAGTTGTGTTTTGTTATGGTTTAACTTGTCACACTTACATTCTATTTATTTTTCAAAGTTAATTTTGGATTTCCTTTGTTGAAATGCAAGAGTTGGATTATTTCAGTAGTGTTTTCTTGTGGTTTACCATGCCACTGTTACATTCCCTTGATGTTTCAAAGTTCACTTGGATTTTTTTTTCGTTGAAATGTAAGAGTTGGAATATTTCAGTAGTGTTTTGTTGTGGTTTACCGTGTCACAGCTACGTTCTCTTGATTTTTCAAAGTTCACTTTGGATTTCTTTCGTTGAAATGCATGAGTTGGATTATTTCAGTAGTGTATTGTTGTGGTTTACCTTGTCACAGTTACATTCTCTTGATGTTTCAACGTTCATTTTAGATCTTTTTCATTGAAATGCAAGAGTTGGACTATTTCAGTAGTGTTTTGTTATGGTTTACCTTGTCACAGTTACATTCTATTGATTTTTCAAAGTTCATTTTGGATTTCTTCTGTTGAAATGCAAGAGTTGAATTATTTCATTAGTGTTTTGTTTTGGTTTACCTTGTCACAGCTACATTCTATTGATTTTTCAAGGTTGATTTTGGATTTCATTCGTTGAAATGCAAGAGTTGGATTATTTCAGTAGTGTTTTGTTGTGGTTTACCTTGTCAGAGTTATTTTCTATCGATTTTTCAAAGTTCATTTTGGATTTCTTTCCTTGAAATGCATGAGTTGGAATATTTCAGTAGTGTTTTGTTGTGGTTTACCTTGTCACAGTTACATTCTCTTGATTTTTCAAAGTTAATTTTGGATTTCTTTCGTTGAAATGTAAGAGTTGGATTATTTCAGTAGTGTTTTGTTGTGGTTTACCTTGTCAAACTTACATTCTCTTGATTTTTCAAAGTTCATTTTGGATTTCTTTCGTTGAAATGTAAGAGTTGGATTATTTCAGTATTGTTTTGGTGTGGTTTACCTTGTCACAGTTACATTCTATTGATTTTTCAAAGTTCATTTTGTATTTCTTTCGTTGAAATGCAAGAGTTGGATTATTTCAGTAGTGTTTTGTTGGGGTTTACCTTGTCACAGTTACATTTTCTTGAGTTTTCAAAGTTCATTTTGGATTTCTTTCGTTGAAATGCAAGAGTTGGATTATTTCCGTAGTGTTTTGTTGTGGTTTACCTTGTCACAGTTACATTCTTTTGAGTTTTCAAAGTACATTTTGGATTTCTTTCGTTGAAATGCAAGAGTTGGATTATTTCAGTAGTGTTTTGGTGTGGTTTACCTTGTCACAGTTACATTCTATTGATTTTTCAAAGTTCGTTTTGTATTTCTTTCGTTGAAATGCAAGAGTTGTATTATTTCAGTAGTGTTTTGTTGTGGATTACCTTGTCATGGTTACATTCTCTTGATTTTTCAAAGTTCATTTTGGATTTCTTTCGTTGAAATGCAAGAGTTGAATTATTTCAGTAGTGTTTTGTTGTGGTTTACCTTGTCATAGTTACATTCTCTTGATTTTTCAAAGTTCATTTTGGATTTTTTTCGTTGAAATCCAAGAGTTGGAATATTTAAGTATTGTTTTGTCATGGTTTACCATGTCATAGTTGCATTCTCTTGATGGTTCAAAGTTCATTTTGGATTTCTTTCGTTGAAATGCAAGAGTTGGCTTATTTCAGTAGTGTTTTCTCGTGGTTTACCATATCACTGTAACATTTTAATGATGTTTCAAAGTTCATTTTAAATCTTTTTCATTGAAATGCAAGAGTTGGATTATTTCAGTAGTGTTTTCTCGTGGTTTACCATGTCACTGTTACATTCTCATGCTGTTTCAAAGTTCATTTAAATCTTTTTCGTTGAAATGCAAGAGTTGGAATATTTCAATTGTGTTTTGTCATGGTTAAGTTTAATTTTAATTCACTTCCTGGACAGACAATATAGCAATTTCACTAAAAAAATTATGGAAAAATTGTAAGTAAGTAAGTAACTAACTCTTTCTTGAATTCTCCTCCTGGATACACCGTACAGACATTTCATTCAAGAAATTATAAGAAAATAGTAAGTAAGTAACAAACTCTTTATTGATTTCATCTCTTGGATACACAATACAGATATTTTGTTCAAAAAATTATGAAAAATCGCAAGTATGTAAAAATCTCTTTCTTGAAGTCACCTCTTGGATACACAAAACAGAAATTTCATTCAAGAAATTATGAAGAAATTGTAAGTAAGAAACAAATTCTTTATTGAATTTGCTCCCTAGATACACAATACGGATATTTCATTTAAGAAATAATGAAAAAAATTGTAGGTAAGTAACAAACTCTTTATTGATTTCACCTCTTGGATACACAATACAGACATTTCATTTAAGAAATTATGAAAGAATTGTAAGTAAGTAACAAACTCTTTATTGATTTCACCTCTTGGATACACAATAGTTATTTAATTCAAGAAATTATGAAAATATTTTAAAGTAAGTAACAAACTCTTTTTTGATTTCACCTCTTGGATACACAATGAAAACACTTCATTCAAGAAATTAATGGCAAAGTTCTAAGTATGTAACAAAACCTTTCTTGAATTCGCCGTTTGGTTGCGCGGTACAGAAAATTAATTCAGGAATTTATGAAAAAAACTGTAAACAAACTCGTTCTTGAATTCACTTCCTGGACAGACAATATAGCAATTTCACTCAGGGAATTATGAAAAAATTGTAAGTAAGTAACAAAATCTTTCTTGAATTCTCCTCCTGGATACACAATACTGACATTTCATTCAAGAAAAAAAAAATGTAAGTAAGTAACAAACTCTTTATTGATTTCATCTCTTGGATACACAATACAGATATTTTGTTCAAGAAATTATGAAAGAATCGCAAATATGTAACAAACTCTTTATTGTTTTCACCTCACACGATCCAGAAAATTCATTCAAGAAATTATGAAAAAATTCTAAGTAAGTAACAAACTCTTTATTGAAGTCCCCTCTTGGATACAGAATACAGGAATTTAATTCAAGAAATTATGAAAATATTTGTAAGTAACAAACTCTTTATTGATTTCACCTCTTGGATATACAATAGAGATATTTCATTCAAGAAATTATGAAAAAATCGCAAGTAAGTAATAAACTCTTTATTGTTTTCACCTCTTGGATACACAATACGGAAATTTCATTCAAGAAATCTCATTCAAGAAATATAGCAATATTTAATTCTAATTTTTGTATAAATAAAACTACTAACCCACTCCCATTCTCATTATAACCCTCCATCCGATCAACATTTTCACCCACCCAATTTGAAAACACACCCTCAAAATTATGCTAGTCAGGGTGCAGCGTCTGCATTCTAGTTTGTATATGATGCTCGCGCAAAAGACCCGAACTTCCAATTAAAAAAATAATTTTAAACGTGATGGATGCTTGTAAAGAGTCCCGTCTCCTGTATATGGTTTTTGAGAAGTGCCCGAGTCATGCTGACGTAGGAGTGTGCGGAGTCTATATGATCCGTGTGAATACTACAACTTGATAGGCAACATTAAACGAATCACCAAACTCAGCCCTATACACGTGAATGTTGCACAAAGCGGTATCAACTATATAAAACACTGGTAATACTGGAGGTGAGTCGGCTCCACTTTGTTCCCCTAGGTCACTGTGAGGGGTGGGCACAACGTCTTCTAGCACCCTCTTGACCTCACTTACTGGTAACTGCTCTAATAAATTTTCCAAAAATTCATTGGTGCGGCCGAATTTAAAAACAAATTTTCTTATCTTTAATGGCCAACTCGTCTTCTGGTGATAGATTCATTAGATAGTGCGTTTGGCGTATCCATGAAATTGCCCCATTTTCTGTTTTAATAAGAGCAACCATAGCTGTGCCAACACAATCCTTGCCACCCAACGTGTCAAAAAAATATACCAATTGCATGGTATTACTGAAATCTCTCCACGCATGCACAAAAGAGATCACAATGGCTTCATCTTTTGTCACACGATTCAAATTTTACGGATCAGACTCATCCGTGAGCGCAGCCTCAATGTCCAATGACACCTTGTTGTTCTGCAACAGTGTGTTCTGAAAGCTTTTGAACCGCAAGGTAACATTGTCCCCTTAAACTGTTTCCACAGACTGGTACCCATGACACTTGGAGTGTCTCAAATGATTATATAATTTCAATTCACTGTGAAATCTAGATACACACATTGGGCAGTAATAACATGAACTTTGCTTTTTATCCACACTTAAAAGCCGACTAATATGTGGAATTGGAAAGAAATGTCCAATTGATTCAGATTCTTTATCATATTCATAGAGAAGCCATACCACTGATTCGATGGACGGTGCCCTTACAGAATAAATTACACCTTTTTTATCACTGAGTACTCCGTCTTCATACTCTTCATCAAACTGTAAAACTGAAACCCCAGCTTTTAAATGCTCATTTACCCTTTCAGAAATGTCAATCCCCTTAAGTGTAATTGGATATTGCCCCTTTAAACAACTAAAATCTACTTTTTGATATTAAGAACCCTCCCCACCGCCCTTTACTGCCCAATCGTCGAACATTGTCCTACTAACAGCATTTCTCTCGGGTTTATGTCCTGCAACAAGGACGGAATATTTGAAACACTCCATGCCCGTGTGAAAACGAAAGTGTTTTACACCTTTAGTACCTTTAAAAGTACTATTATATTTTTTAAAGTTAGGTTTCCCGCTCCCCTACCACCTCTTAAAGCAAATTTCTTTTTAAATTTAGTTCTAATTAATTATAATTTTTCTATGAATAAAACTATTAACCTACTCACATTCTCATCATAACCCTCCATCCTATTAAAAATTAGGATATGGACTCTACCCTATCCTGACACACCTCCACACTTAAACCCCCCTCGTGTTCACTTTCCTGTTCATGTCTGTTCCAATTAGAAGGTCCTGGTATTGCTGTGTGAATCTAAAAAAGTAATGAGAGCATATTACCTCACTGGACGGTATTGCCCGATGAAAAGAGAGAGCGAGTATAGAATGCATCATTGTATTATGAAAAGAGAGAAAGAGTATAGAAGTCATACTAGTCGTTGGAATGCATCGTTGTATTATGGGTACCATGCCCCCTTGAACTCATTGAAACCCTACTGCTGACCATGTAAAGGACCCCCTTTCTGGGCCACACTACTGCTATACATGTAATGCCCCTTCCATAGGGCACCCTTTGTATGTATTTTGAAGCATTGAAAGGTAGCCCGTATGGAAACACTACTGCTATATATGTTACAAGGCTCTAAAAGACTCTTTTTTTGCTTGGAACTCCTTAATAGCTGTTAAGAATGCTAAAACTTACCGAGGGAGGGACTACATCAAGCATATTCTCGATCCCTGTTGAAATTAGATAATTGGCATCCTCTGCCGGTGTAGCTTTTTTGGATGTTCAGTCAAGTAATTTTCAATTAATTGCTTGAAATCATTCTGAAAAAGAAGAAAAATTATGTATGAATGGAACTAACAGTGGGTCATATCGCTCTAGACTCTTTGAGTCATGTTCTTAGCTATAAAATGATTGTCCCTGTTTCCCCTTTATTAGGAACCCCGAAATAACTTTTTTAGTGAAAACACAACTTTTAGCTATTTCCTTTGAAGTGTAATAGCATATAACCTGTGCCTTCAGTATTCCAACCGTATGGGGGAAAACCCGAAAAGGTAAAACTAAAGAGTACACTCTTAAATGAATACAAGAATTTAGAGTAAAAAGCCGAAAATGTCTCTGACAAGTGAAAAATTGCCCTAAAAAGTTGAAAAACAGGCTTATTTAGAGCCCTTTAAAATAAGGGGGGTATATAAGTTAGACCTTTAATATTCTAGGGGAAAGTTCAAATATAAAAAGAGTAAGCACTTATCAGCGTAAGAAGTACCCTTCAAAGTCTTAAAAATGTCATTATCTCTATTAAACTAAGGGGGTGGCGGCATGTAACCTGAATTTTTAGTATTCCAACCGCATGGACAAAAAAAAGTTAAACGGTAAAACTAAAGAGTAAGTGCTTAAATGAATAAAAGAATTTAGAAAGAATAAACATAGACTAGAAAAGTCAGGAAAACTTTTAATGTCTTCGACAAACAAAGATTGGTCTAAAAAGTTGAAAAACTGCCTTATTTAGAGACCTTTAAAATAAAGGGATATATTAGTTGGACCTTTAATATTCTAGCGAAAAGCTAGGAAAAACTTTTTTAATGTCTTCGACAAGCAAAATTTGACCTAAAAAGTTGAAAAATAGTTTCGTTTAGATATTTCTATAGTTTGGTCCTGAGACATAGAAAAAATAGTGGAAAGACAAAAGTAAAAGGCTCAATGACAGGTAAAAATTAGATTGAAAAGAGACTCAATTCTTCAGATTCTGCCGACGCTAGACTGTTGCCTCTGGATGGCCCTGGAAGGGCATAATGTTCGACGATGATACGCTCTTGTACAGCCGGGGCGTGTGTAGCCGGGCCACTGATTTGGTTAGTTGGGGCAGTGGAGCTCGCCACCATGTGTGCAGCCGCCCACTCTTTCTTCAATGTCCTGGCTGGCTGTACAGGAGCTTGCGTTGGGGGTTGACCTAGGGAGGGTCTTTAGGTCCCCGGCATCTCTTGATGGGGGCAGCTCTCATGGTAGGGCCGGACATCACTTGACGGGGAGTTGAGGCTTGTTGTGGCATTGCCCTGGAAGGGTTAGGCTTCTTTTGATGGGTGGTCAGGATAGGGTCGGCAAATTTAATGACGGATGGCCTTGCGACTTGCACCGGTGTGGCTTCCTTGCCACTAGCCTCTTTGTTGGGTGAGCAGAGAATTGGAAAATTCTAGAAGAGAAGACAGTATTCAGTATAAAATAGCATCCCCCCTTTACAGAAGAAAATTTAGTATAAATTAGTACCCCCTTCTAGAAACCCCCAACAAAGACCATTTTTATTGCGCACCGTATGCCCCCTACTCCTTACACATAATTTCCATGTCCTAAATATCTCTATTATGCATTAATTTTGCAGAGAAAACAGGATCTCAGTCAGTCTAGAATTATGTAACCCGTCATGCCCCTTAAGCATAATTAACGGTAACCCTTCTGTGACATTGTTTACAAAAAACAGCCTTATTCACATATGTCATCCTTTAGACCACAAAGGAAAGTGTCAAATTTAATAGTTTTTCGGTTTCAATGCATAAAGGGAAAAAGACACTATTTTGAGTAAAAAAATAATTAATTTGTAATGAATTGTGGGAGGATGGGTTTTTACACAGTAAAAAAAGCATATTTTATGCTTTCAAATGACTATAAGCAACGCACAGTGGAAGATTTTTTTTGGGGAGGGGGGGGGGGGGTTAGGTCTCGGTTAGCAAAAACTCGGAGAAAGGAAAAAGTTCTAATATAGAAAGGTACTCACTTCATTGTGGGAGTTATCAATTATATTTTATTATACTTCTAGCACGTTTGATAAACAAATCAATACTAATGAGAAAATTGACATTATCCTGCCTATTTATGGTGTAAAGATCTTCGCTAGGCCCACGCAAGTTAGATATCAGTGTATTTCTCTTATTGAGTGTTTTATTACTTTAAGGGTATATTTTGGTATTTAGTGCATGTTCTACTTCAAGGGTTTATTTTGGCATATATTGTTTTAGTACTTGTTTCTACCTTCTTTTCTATTCAAGGTAGTGGGTCATCATGAGCATAACCTGTCAGACCACTTTCTGGGGTCATTGAACCGGAATTCTATGCTATTTTTCCTATCTATGCCGTGTCGTCAGAGAGCTTCTGTAGAAACAGCTGAGCACATTGTACAGGTGCGAGGAGCTATTAAGTCCCCTTATTGATTTCCCTATTATCCTGACCACACTCCAAATAATTGAAACATCCTTGGACTCTTGGCTGGGCATACCAAATCTTGCCTGGACATGACAAATCTTGCTTGGGCGGGAACTTTGCCAGCTAGAAACACTTGCTAGGGATAAGAAACTTCACTTGCTAATTTCTCTATTTTCCTGTTCACACTTTAAGTAATTATATTGTCTCATAGCACCTGGGAATCTTGCCAGCTAGAAACAGTGCATGTTGTGAAACTTCACTATCTAATTTCTCTATTATCCTGACCACACTTCTAGCAATTATATTGTGTCATAGCACCTGGGAATCTTGCCAGCTAGAAACAGATCATGTTGTGACGTCAGAGGGCATGCGTTTAAAATCCTGAGAGGGTATGCGTTTAAAATCCTGGGAGGGTATGCATTTAAAATCCTATAGAAAGAGGGAGGGCATGCGTTTAAAATCCAATACTATTTTCTCTATGGCTGTTGTGATCTCACAGGGCTGCGCTTGAAATCCTATACTATTTTCCCTATGGCTGTCGTGATGCCAGAGGGCTTGTCATGGGAAAAAGGGAGGGCATGTCCTTAAATACAAAGGGGTGTGTCGGATGATGTCAGAGGGCTCCGATAGAAACAACCGACCGCATTGTACCGGTGCGAGGGGCTAGGAGCTACACATATACATCCCCTATTATCCTGACCACACTCCAAGCAATTGAAACATCTCTGGACTCTTGCCAAGGATGGGTATCTTGCCAGGTGAAAATTTTGCATAAATGCAGTGACGTCAGAGGGAATGTCATGGGAAAAAGGGACGGCATGTCGTAGAATCAATAGATAAATATATATTCATCTAAGTAGAACCTGTTGTTCTGACTAATCCTAATAAAATATCACAAAATATGATGAAAAGATAATACTTTAGCAACAAATTTTGGCTATATATTTGCACATTACGGGGGTGGGGTTAAAGTATATTAGGTCTGCATGCAAAATGTGTTAGGCACAGTTATTCTGTATAATCTATGTAAGAATCGTTTTCTAACTTTACACTTTCCAAATACTTTTAAGATACTTCTCATTCAAACTCAAGGGACCTTCTTTATGTTTGAGCAGTCTTTCTTAAAGAATTGTAACAAAATGTCAAACTTTGCCAAAAAGATTGAAGTTGAGGAAGGGGTAACCCCCCTAAAAAACAAGATCAATTTCATTTGGTTTTCCGTTGCTCTCCTTACTTTCAGTAGGAAAAACTTGCTTGTAATATTAAATTTCTGACCGTTTTTTAAATCATGCCAGGAAATCCCCCCTCCTGTGTAGAATTTTCCCTCGGCTGGAAACCTCCTTCCTCGTAGAAAATTTTCCCTGTGGACCTCCCTCCCCCAAAAACATTCATCCTTCAATGGTCCCATAGTCAAATTTAATAAGATATTAAAGAAATTTCAATCTAATGTTGAAGTCCAAACCATTTTGATTAATGCAACATATTTGCATTGAAAACTACATTTTTTCTACTGAAAAGTTCATAAAGCATAATAATTTTAATAATTTGTTGGAATTCAATAAGCATGATCACAATTTCAATAGAAAGATAAGATGTTTTTTTACTTGTTTGAATTCGAGCAAAACATTTTGTTGGAAATCTTTCTTTTTTTTTTTACAGTGTTTATATTGATTCGCACAGGTTCAAACAATCTGAGGAGGGGTGGCATATCAGTATTATTCTTAAGAGGGGGGGGGGGGTCAAAATTTGAAAGAATGTGGTTATACCACTGTTTTTTTTAGTCCGAGAATGGTTTGGAAGTTTTCTGTTCTAATAGCTTATGTTTAATCATGAAGTTATTGCTTTTTTTTTACCTAGAGACAACTCGTTCTAATTCTCCACCTGTGTGATAGGTATGGTTGACGTAAATCAGCATTACTCTGACACTGGTACGTCATTCAGCCTGTTGCCTCCAGAAGCCCAAGAAGATGAAGAGTCATATAACTCCTCTGATAGTTATGACACCGGTTAGTAGTCTGGTAATATATAGTGATAATTGCTCCTCACTTTTCGATGTGCTGTTTGTGACTAATAAAACAAATTCTTAGTTAAAAGCAAAGGGCGACAAAGAATATCAAAGCAAAAGCAAATATTACAAGTGCTTTCGTGCCCATTAAAGTAGGCTTGGAAGGATGGAGGAGGAGTTTATGTCCCTCTTTTTAAGAGTGATTGTAGCTGTAATTGAGTCGTAATTTACTATTTTCTTAGAAACTTAATTTTGAAATTTTGATCTGCTTCTCCGAGATTTGATATAAGCAGTTGAGACAAAATAAAAATGTTTTGGGGTTATTAAATGGGCATTAACACTGCAAAATAACAGACAAACAAATCTTTCATGCAAGTAATAGTACGAGTCCGAAAATTTTGGTCTTATATCCAGAAGCCTTTATTTACAAAAAAAACTAGCTAAGGAAAAATAAAAAAAGGACAATAAACGAAAGAAAATTTCAATCTAGACCAAGTCCAATGCTGTATCCCAGTTAGTAAATCATAAATATTTTGACATATCTTATGCTATAGCTTTTCATTAATTCTTTGCTTTTACTAAGCTTGAAGATAATCCAAAATGTGGGGAAAGCTATGTTACAGTTCATTTTTTTTAATCATGAAATATAATTATTACTTTTTATTTGTGTATTAGATCAAGATGGGAACTGGTATAGCACCAGCTATGGTATATCATCCCGCCAATCTGATTATGGAGCTTCAGAAGAAAGAACAAGCAACTACGGATTCTCTTATGGTGTAAGTCGTTGTTTTTCTTTTCTTTCCAGTATAGTTTTCTTAGGTTGCAGGTTAGGGAAATACATTGTTTCCGTAGAACTTACGACACAACATCTAAATATCTGCTTGGTGTCAAGTTCCCCCTGTCTTGGTTGGAATCATTTTCATCTTCAGCTCTGATGAAAATGTACCACTGCTAATTTGTAAGTGATCAATCTTTTTTAATTCTTGTGATACCTTTGTGGTTAATTCATTTATAAACAAATCCATTAGGTTAACTTTCATAAATTTAGGTATTAGTATCTTCTTAAGGGTTAGCTTGCTTGGCATTTAAACATGTCTTGTTAGTACTGCATTAGCCCATGGTGAGGGGATTTGGTATGCTTCTCACATGTCGATTGGGGTATTGACATTAGAAGTCTTAGTCTTTTCTTTCCCCCTTTGATAACTTTTATGCCTGTTTATGAGTCATGGTTTGCATGTTTTAGCTTTACTTTTACCTTTAGTTCTCTTTTTACTACTACCTAATCGGTAACGCCGTTGTCCTTCTTGGGTGAAATCTGCTAAATGATATCGGCAAATAATAAAAAACAAACCGGTCGCTTGACTCTCTGACGATGCAGAGTGTACATTCAAAAAAGATTTGCTTTGTTTTAAAATACTCGAGTAGATAGTTGTTTGAAGTGCTTGCCTGGCCTTAGTGTGACTCTAAAGCAAGTAACTACTTGATCAAACACTTCGTTACAACGATCTGTAAGTACGGAGTGACCCGGGTCAATAGTAATTGAAACTCTAAAAAATAGAATTTTGATACCAATAGATATATCAAAAGACTCGAATTTTTATGCTGATTTCAAAACTATAAGACTGATTTGCCTGATTTTCAAAACAAGCGGCAAATACCCCCTAAAAGTCATAGAATCTCAATGAAAATCACACCATTAGATTCAGAATATCAGAGAACTCTACTGTAGAGGTTTCAAGTTCCTATGTCCAAAAATGTGGAATTTTTTTTTCAAGAAGAAAGATCACAGATACGTGTTTATTAGTTTCTTTGTTTTTTTTTGTTTTTTTTTCCAGGGGTGATTGTGTCGACCCAGTGGGCCACTAACATCGGAAGAGGGCACATTATAACGGAAATTAAAAGTTCTAGTGCCCTTTATAAGCGACCAAAAAACGCCACTTTTTTCCAAAGTCGTCCGATCAAAATTTTGAAATAGCCATTTTGTTCAACATAATTTAAAGGCTAAATAACTATGTCTTTGGAGATAACTTATTGGAAAGTAAACATACATTGGAAAGTTATTGGAAAGTAAACATACATTTTTTTGGTGGGGAGGGAGGATGAATTTTCTACCGGGGGGATTTTCCACGGGGATATTTTTCAACGGAGAGGAAAGTTTCCAGGGGATGAACTTGATTTTATGAGTTTTATACTGGGGAATTTGCCAGAATTCCTATGCGAAATTTCTTTATGTGTCTTGCTTTCTCTTTATCGACTCAATTTAACGCGTGAATATCTTAAGGGTAATTGTCTGTGTATTAGTGGTAAGCCACGACTGCCACCCGATATTGGCGCAAAAATGATGCTACACCACTTACTGGAGGGGAAGCCTTGCTGGTGCCAAATATTGTAATGAGATTCCCGCGCTTGCCAATACTGTTCCGTAAATATAGAGTATGTTAACATCCAATTAACGGTATCAGTAGAGAGGACCCTATTACTCGTGACATGACCACGTGGTAGCACCATATATGGGCATAGACTCCCTAGGAAGAACACCTGTGCTGTCAGTCCGACGGGGCACAATATATGGGCATGGAGTCCCTAGGGAGAACACGCGTGCTGTCAGTCCCACGAGAACACCATATATGGGCATAGAGTCCCTAAGGAGAACACGTTTCCGAGAATGTTGTTGTTGTTGTTGTTGTTCGTCCAGGTGCACGCTAGGGAAAATATCCCTTGTCTCTGGGCGAAGTTTATTAATGTCTTTGCTGTTCATCTAGGAGAATTGTTTCTGGGCGAAGTTTATTAATGACTGAAAGATGATGTCAAGGTTGATTGATTTGTTGGTGTTCATCCAGGAGAATTTTTTCCGGGCGAAGTTTATTAATGTCTGACAGATGATGTCAAGGTTGATTGATTTGTTGGTTTTCATCCAGGAGAATTGACGCCGGGCGAATGTTTTGATCTTAGAGATGAAGAGATTAACGTGGGAAATAGTTTCCTAGGAATTTCAAAAGCGACAGCGCAGGGATGTCAAAACAAAAGGAAGACGCAGAAATTAGGTTTAGAGATTATTTGGATGAAACCGTTTTAGGTATTTTAGGGGTTATTTGGGCGAAACCGTTTTAGGCATTTTAGGGAATTATTTGGGTGAAACAGTTTGAGGTATATTATAAGATGTTTTTAGAAAACAAAAGCGGAACTTTTAAAATCACAACAACTGAAGGTCAGTAAATAATTCCTTTGTTTTTTTTTTGTTAAACACGATTGGCTGAAATAAAAGCGGAACTTTTAAAATCACAACAACTGAAGGTCAGTAAATAATTCATTTGTTTTTTTTTTTTTTAAAAACGATTGTCTTAAATAAAAGCGGAACTTTTAAAATTACAAAAACTGAAGGTCAGTAAATAATTCCTTTTTTTTTTGTTAAACACGATTGGCTGAAACAAAAGCAGAACTTTTAAAATCACAACAACTGAAGGTCAGTAAATGACTCCTTTGTTTTTTTTTGTTAAACAAGATTTGGCTGAAACAAAAGCAGAACTTTTAAAATCACAACAACTTAAGGTCAGTAAATGATTCCTTTGTTGTTTTTTTTGTTAAAAACGATTGGCTGAAACAAAAGCGGAACTTTTAAATCACAACAACCGAAGGTCAGTAAATAATTCCTTTGTTTTTTTAAAACACGATTGGTTGAAATAAAAGCAGAACTTTTAAAATCACAACAACTGAAGGTCAGTAAATAATTTCGTTTTTTTTGTTAAACACTATTGGCTTAAATAAAAGCGGAACTTTTAAAATCACAACAACTGAAGGTCAGTAAATGATTCCTTTGTTTTTTTTGTTAAACAAGATGTTGCTGAAACAAAAGCAGAACTTTAAAATCACAACAACTGAAGGTCAGTAAATGATTCCTTTGTTTTTTTTAGTTGAACACGATTGGTTGAAATAAAAGCAGTACTTTTAAATCACAACAACTGAAGGTCAGTAAATAATTGCTTTGTTTTTTTTAAACACGATTGGCTGAAATAAAAGCGGAACTTTTAAATTCACAACAACTGAAGGTCAGTAAATGATTCCTTTGTTGTTTTTTTTTGTTAAACACGATTGGCTGAAATAAAATATGAACTTTTAAAATCACAACAACTCAAGGTCAGTAAATGATTCCTTTGTTTTTTTTTTGTTTTTTTCTATAAACACGATTGGTTGAAACAAAAGCAGAACTTTTAAAATCAAAACAAGTCAAGGTCAGTAATTAATTCCATTGTGTTTTTTGTTAAACACGATTGGCTGAAACAAATGCGGAATTTTTAAACTAAAACTAAACTAAAAATCTAAACTAAACTAAACTGCTAAATTAAAACTCTAGCTAAAACTCTTAAATAAAACTCTAGCTAAACTAAAACTCTAATCTAAAACTAAAAATAAAGGTAATAAATAAACTTGAAATAAACCCAAAATCTAAACTAAATAGCTAATAAAATAATAAACTAAAAATCTAAACTAAACTATACTAAACTAAAACTAAACTAAATTTCTAAATTAAATCTCTAATTAAAACTCTTAAATAAAACTCTAGCTAAATTAAAACTCTAAACTAAAACTAAACTAAAAAACTAAACTTCTAAACTAACTAAAATCTAAATTACTAAACTAACTAAAAATTCTAAACTAAAACTAAACACTAATCTAAAACTAAACTAATTAAAACTAAACTAAAAATAAAGGTAATAAATAAACTTAAAATAAACTAAAAATCTAAACTAAATAACTAATAATATAATAAACTAAAAATCTAAACTAAATAACTAATAAAATAATAAACTAAAACTCTAAACTAAACTATACTAAACTAAAACTAAACTAGACTTCTAAATTAAAACTCTAATTAAAACTCTTAAATAAAACTCTATCTAAATTAAAAGTCTAAACTAAAACTAAACTAAAAAACTAAACTACTAAACTAACTAAAATCTAAACTACTAAACTAACTAAAAATTCTAAACTAAAACTAAACTCTAATCTAAAACTAAACTAACTAAAACTAAACTAAAAATAAAAGGTAATAAATAAACTTAAAATAAACTAAAAATCTAAACTAAATAACTAATAAAATAATAAACTAAAAATCTAAACTAAACTAACCAAACTAAACTGCTAAATTAAAACTCTAATTAAAACTCTTAAATAAAACTCTAGCTAAATTAAAACTCTAAACTAAAACTAAACTAAAAAACTAAACTACTATACTAACTAAAATCTAAACTACTAAACTAACTAATATTCTAAACTAAAACAACTAACTAAAATCTAAACTACTAAACTAACTAAAATTCTAAACTAAAACTAAACACTAATCTAAAACTAAACTAAACTAAAACTAAACTAAACTCTAAAATAAAACTAAACATTAAACTAAAACTAAACTAAAAATCTAAACTAAACTAAACTAAACTAAAACTAAACTAAACTGCTAAATTAAAGCTCTAACTAAAACTCTTAAGTAAAACTTTAGCTAAACTAAAACTGTAATCTAAAACTAGACTAGCTAAAACTAAACTAAAAATAAAGGCAATAAATAAACTAAAAATCTAAACTAAATAACTAATAAAATAATAAACTAAAAATCTAACCTAACCTAACCTAAATTAAAACTCTAACTAAACTCTAAACTCTAAACTACTAAACTAAACACTAAACTAAACTATAATATGATCTAAACTACTAAACTAACTAAAAATCTAAACTAATAAATTAACTAAAACTAAATTCTAAACTCCAAACTCTATTAGCAGTTTAGTTTAGTTTTAGTTTAGTTTAGTTTAGATTTTTAGTTTAGTTTTAGTTTAAAAATTCCGCTTTTGTTTCAACCAATCATGTTTAACAAAAAAAAAAATGGAATTATTTACTGACCTTGAGTTGTTGTTATTTTAAAAGTTCTGCTTTTTTTTCAACCAATCGTGTTTAAAAAACGGAATTATTTACTGACCTTCAGTTGTTGTGATTTTAAAAGTTCTGCTTTTATTTCAGCCAATCGTGTTAAAAAAAAAAAGGAATTACTTACTGACCTTTAGTTGTTGTGATTTTTAAAAGTTTTGCTTTTAATTCAGCCAATCGTGTTTACCAAAAAAAACAAAGGAATCATTTACTGACCTTCAGTTGTTGTGATTTTAAAAGTTCTGATTTTGTTTCAGCCAAATCGTGTTTAACAAAAAAAAAACAAAGGAATCATTTACTGACCTTCAGTTGTTGTGATTTTAAAAGTTCCGCTTTTGTTTCAGCCAATCATGTTTAACAAAAAAAAACAACGGAATTATTTACTGACCTTCGGTTGTTGTGATTTTAAAAGTTCCGCTTTTATTTCAACCAATCTTTTTTAACAAAAAAACAAAACAAAGGAATGATTTACTGACCTTCATTTGTTGTGATTTTGAAAGTTCCGCTTTTATTTCAGCCAATCGTGTTTAACAAAAAAAAACAAATGAATCATTGACTGAACTTCAGGTGTTGTGATTTTAAGAGTTTCGCTTTTTTTTTCTAAAATCATATTCTAAAATGCTCAAACTATTTCGCCCAAATAATTCCCTAAAATGCCTAAAACGGTTTCGCCCAAATAATCCCTAAAATGCCTTAAACGGTTTCGCCCAAATAATCTCTAAACGTAATTTCAGTGTGTTCCTTTTGTTTTGACATCCCTGCGCTGTCACATTTGAAATTCCTAGGAAACCCTTTCCCGCGTTAATCTCTTCATTTCTAAGATCAAAACATTCGCCCGGAGTCAAGTCTCCTGGATGAACACCAACAAATCAATCAACCTTGACATCATCCGTAAGACATTAATAGTCTTCGCCCGGAAAAAACTTTTCTGGATGAACACCAACAAATCAATCAACCTTGACATCATCCTTCCGTCATTAATAAACTTCGCCCAGGGACAATTGTCCTAGACGAACAGCAGAAACATTAATAAACTTTACACGGAAACAATGGACATTTTCCCTAGCATGCACCTGGACGAAGAGCAAGAACAACAACAAAATTCTCGGAATGGTGTTCTCCCTAGGGACTCTATGCCCATATATGGTGTTCTCGTGGGACTGGCAGCACGCGTGTTCTCCCTAGGGACTCTATGCCCATATATTGTGCCCCGTTGGACTGACAGCATAGGTGTTCTTCCTAGGGAGTCTATGCCCATATATGATGCATGACCAGAAATGATCTGCGATAAACTTACTGGATAATTCTATAAACTGTGAGGCAAATACTGCAATCTCAACCAGCTTCAAGCATAGGCCCTGAAACTAGTAAATGTGCAATATACAGGTCAATTTTTTCAAATAAATGTGATAGAGACTCTGGTACAGGTTAAAATTCAGACAATTCTCTAAGCGCATATAGCCCATGGTAACTTAGTGTTTGGGCTCTGATCATATTGGCTAAGTCATATTGCAATATGACCTAGCCAAACGTAACCTAGAAGTTATGCGTCACTCGGGTAGGCAAGGTTAGTTCCATTTTAACTTTTGCTTAATATAGGGCCAGAGCGTCCATCCTGGCTCAGGAATATAGTTTAAGCCATAATTAGTTTAAGCCATATGTATAAGATCTTAATTTGATATCATAAACCAGCCTCAAATTGAAGGGGAAGGCCACACTATAAATTTTCAGTTGCACACTTGACTTGGGTCAATTGACTGATCAAGGTACAATTAAGCCAGTTTGAAGTGATATGTTTACTTCAAATGTTACAACTAACAAGACTCATAAAGAGCGATACACCCATGCCAAGAACACGATTAAATAATAATAAAAACGAGTTTTTTTTAACTGAAAGTAAGGAGCAACATTAAAACTTAAAATAAACAAAAATTATTACATTTATGAGGGGGGTTGCCCCCACGTCAACACCTCGCTCTTCACGCTAATTTTTTCGGCACTTTTAATAAAGTTACCTATTGGTCTAATTAAACGACCTTTTCGTTTATGGAGTCGTTTTTAAGGAATTGGGACAAAATTTAAACTTTAGTGTAAAGAGCAAGGTGTCGAAGAGGCGGTAACCCCCTCATATACATAATAATTTCTATTCGTTTTAAGTTTTAATGTTGCTCCTTAGTTTCAGCTTAAAAATCTTGTTTTTTTAATTTAATTTCTGATTGTTTTTTAAATAATGCCAGGATATCTGGATCCACCACCACAGAAAAATACCCCTCCCCACGAAAATATACTCTGGACAATTTAATCCTAGTGAAAATTTTTTCCGGACTTTTGGGACCTTTGGCCCCTTTTGTTTCAGAAAAATGCCCTTTTTATAAATTATACTTCATTTATCTTCAATTTCAATATTTAAACCCCGGGAAAGCTCTTACTATGAGACGTCTGAAGGAATCCACTAATTAGCTAATGTCTGAAAAAGCAAGGGGAGCGGTGACTCATACAGCTTAAATTTACGAGCCCGAAAAGCTTCAAAGGATACTGTTAGTTTAATTTGATTCGGCCATTCATCGCCTTTGGTCAGAGGTGCGTCCAAGGAGGCGTGTCGAAAGGTTTCGTAATTAATTGCCCGAGTTTTTCAGTTCAGTTCAGTTTTTGAGTTCTATAACACCCGTGATTGTGAATACAGTAAGCAAACTTTCCATATAATCTTTGACTTTTTAGCCTAGGTGGAGTCCAGCAGCCTATAGAAGGGCTGAGATTATATTTTTCATAACAGGAAAAGAGTTGCGGGATATACCGTTATTTATTATATCGACAAGGGTCAACTTACCCTCCAAGGGGATAGCTAGAAATACTAGTGGTAACCCAGGATGGGTACCCTTGGCCTAGAGTTTGGCCGTTTAACCGTTTGATCAAGTTCTCATACCCTTGAGCAGGGTGTACCGTAAATTGGGTATTAACATACTTTATGTTCACGGAACAGTAGTGGCAAGCGCGGGCATCCCATTACAATATTTGGCGCCAGCGAGGCTTCCCCTCCAGTGAGTGGTGTAGGACCATTTTTGCGCCAATATCTGGTGGCAGTCGTTGATTACCACTAAAACACTGGTGGCAGCGAAAAAGGAGCTATCAACAGCATTGGTAGCAAAAGAACAATCGTTTCCAAAGATACTGGTGAAAATCATATCGACCCAGTGGTCCTAGAATATCGTGGAAGGGCTCATTCGAACGGAAATTAAAAGTTCTAGTGCCCTTTTTAGGTGACCAAAAAATGGAGGGCATCTAGGCCCCCTAGCACGCTCATTTTTTCTCCAAAGTCACCCGATCAAAATTTTGAGATAGCCATTTTGTTCAGCATGGTCGAAAATATGATAACTATGTCTTTTAGGATGACTTAACCCCCCAAAGTCCCCGGGAGGAGGGCTGAAAGTTATGAACTTTACCCAATGTTAACATATAGTATTGGTTATTGGGAAGTATACAGACGTTTTCAGAGGGGATTTTTTCTGGTAGTGGGGGGAGTGGGTCGGGGGTTATGTGGGAGGATCTTACCATGAAGGAAGTTTTCATGGGAGAAGGGACATTGCTATGAAGGGGACGCCGGATTTCCCAGCATTATTTAAAAAAAGATCAGAAATTATATATAAAAAAACAAGTTTTTTAACTGAAAGTAAGGAGCAACATCAAAACTTAAAACGACATAAAACATTACGTATATGATTGGGTTCACGACTCATAAATGTAATAATTTTTGTTTATTTTAAGTTTTAATGATGCTCCTTACTTTCAGTTAAAAAAAACTCGTTTTTATTATTATTTAATCGTGTTCTTGGCATGGGTGTATCGCTCTTTATGAGTCTTGTTAGTTGTAACATTTGAAGTAAACATATCACTTCAAACTGGCTTAATTGTACCTTGATCAGTCAATTGACCCAAGTCAAGTGTGCAACTGAAAATTTATAGTGTGGCCTTCCCCTTCAATTTGAGGCTGGTTTATGATATCAAATTAAGATCTTATACATATGGCTTAAACTAAATTATGGCTTAAACTATATTCCTGAGCCAGGATGGACGCTCTGGCCCTATATTAAGCAAAAGTTAAAATGGAACTAACCTTGCCTACCCGAGTGACGCATAACTTCTAGGTTACGTTTGGCTAGGTCATATTGCAATATGACTTAGCCAATATGATCAGAGCCCAAACACTAAGTTACCATGGGCTATATGCGCTTAGAGAATTGTCTGAATTTTAACCTGTACCAGAGTCTCTATCACATTTATTTGAAAAAATTGACCTGTATATTGCACATTTACTAGTTTCAGGGCCTATGCTTGAAGCTGGTTGAGATTGCAGTATTTGCCACACAGTTTATAGAATTATTCAGTAAGTTTATCGCAGATCATTTCTGGTCTTCATTCTCGGTGCGAACAAAAAGCTCCTCCCAATTATTTCCGCATTAGCGGGTTAGTGTGTTTTCGTCAATCAATGAGAAATGGTTACAAAGTGCATTATTCGTAATTGCGAAAGCAGAAAAAAACTTGGGTGAGCCAGCCAAGTGGTTTGCATGTGTCCCATCTCACAGGTATTACTTAATTTATACACAAATTATGACTTAATCTATTATTTATATACAGTGGATTCAACGGATCAGAATTTTTATGATGTTATCAAAAAGGGGGTGAGGGGTTGATGAAATTTGTGAAAATTAGAATTTTCTTCTTCTTCTAATAACTGGTGTAATGGGTGTGATGGTTTCAGGGGTGGATCCAGGATTTTTTTAGGGGGGGTCGCAAAATAGGTTGATCCAACAAACTTACGTTAGCAGCAAGTTTAATTAATGAAAACTTGCGTTAATTAGGTAAATTACGCTACTTTAGACTACTATAGGGGGGCACCCCGCGCCCCCCCCCCTAGTGGGAGGAGCAAAAAGCTCCTCCCACTTATTTCTGCATTAGCGGGTTATTGGGTTTTCGTCAATCAATGAGAAATGGTTACAAAGTGCATTATTCGTAATTGCGAAAGCAGAAAAAAACTTTGGTGAGCCAGCCAAGTGGTTTGCAAGTGTCCCATCTCACAGGTATGACTTAATTTATATACAAATTATGACTTAATCTACTATTTACATACAGTGGACTCAACTGATCGGCCTATGTAGGATTTTATAAAAAAAAAGGGGGGGGGGGGTTGATGAAATTTGTGAAAATAAGGAATTTTTTCTTCTTCTAATAACTGGTGGAATGGGTGTGATGGTTTCAGGGGCGGATCCATGATTTTCTTAGGGGGGGGGGGGTCGCAAAATAGGTTGATCCGACAAACTTACGTTAGGAGCAAGTTTAATTAATGCAAACTTGCGTTAATTTGGTAAATTACACTACTTTACCCCTCGCCCCCCCCCTCTGGATCCGCCACTAGATGGTTTATCATTTTTTTTTCACGTCGTGTTGTTTATTTTCTACGATATTTATTTTCTAGATAAGACTACTTTCGTTTTCAATCAATATTTTCGTATGAAATGGGCAGACCTTTCCTGAACTTTAAACAATAAACACCTCTGTTTGAAATTCTTTGCACTTTGTGAATTTAGATAGCGATAAGGGTTCCTGGTTGAGACCAAATTTAGGACTTGGATTCTAATTATTGGTTGCTGTGGTAAAAGTTGCCATAATAGCCCTATCCAAGAAAATACCAAACGTCTGTTAAGAAGTGTTTTTCGTAAAATTCTTAGGAAACTTTCAGAAAATTTTATTTCTACTGACCTTAAGTTTAATATGACCTTTACTTTTCTTTAAAAAAACTTTCTTTTTTGTAAAGTTTTCGTAGTGTAAATATATATATATATATATATATATATATATATATATATATATATATATATATATATATATATATATATATATATATATATATATATATATATATATATATATATATATATATATATATATATATATATATATATATATATATATATATATATATATATATATATATATATATATATATATATATATATATATATATATATATATATATATATATATATATATATATATATAAAAAAAAAAAAAAAAAAAAAAAAAAAAAAAAAAAAATATATTTATATTGGCGCGTACAAACAGCTCCTCTCATTTGATCTACCATCAGCGGTCCAATTACCCTGGAACACGTATTTTGGCAGAAACTTTCTCAAAATGCCTTTGAAACCAACTTGAGACATCGAAACCTATTTTTAATTCCTAAAAACATCTAATAATAACATTACACTACTAACTACCGATTTTCATGTATGTATTGGAATAAATTAATTTAAAATTAGCTTCTTCAAAATTAGTGTTCCAACGTTGAAGCCAAGTTTCGCGACCAAGAGAAATCTGACTTGTCTACCCGTGAAAAGATCTGATGCCGCTTATGTTTATATCTGCACAAACGTTCTCTGGACCACTCGCACCCCGGTCCGGGTTTTTATAATGGGTGAGATAGGAAATGATCATGCTGCTTATTCTATAAACTGTGATTTGCCTAGACAACACGGTTTTGCTTTCTGCTGTTGAGAGGAACGCTGAATCTCTAGTTGAATTTAATTTCTTTAGACTTGTTGTGAAATTTTCTATTGTAATTTCGCAATTGTATTTCAGTATTTCCATATGATTCATTTTACTTCTCTAGTGTGGTCGGTATATTTAACAAGTAGCAAAAACAGGGAAATAACATGGAAAGTCGGATAAGTGGAGCTCCTAACCCCTCGCACCTGTGCTCCCAAAAATTTACCAAAGCACTTGTGTTTAACAGAAACATTTTGAAAGAATTGATATCAGTAAATGGTGACGATGAAAATTTTGAAAAGGATGATTTTAAAACGCTAATGCTAACAGGTAAACCCAAATCAATCTACAATAGTGATGATGATGATGATTTAACTTTAAAAGGTAGGAAAAAACATCTTTCCGTCGCCGCCACCAGTGTTATTATGCGAAAGGGTATTGGAAGAGGAAGTAAACATTCACATGCAAAATGGATGAAACTCTGAAACGTATCTATGCAAATGTTGGTGAGACGGGAAGTCTTAGTCCTCCCAGTACACTTGCTTATAATTCCAATGTCCAGCAGAGTGTAGCAAATGAATATCTTCAAATTCAACCGAGCTATACTCTTCATCGAAATCGTAGACTTCGTAGTAATCAATATTGAAAAACAAAGGCCTTCTACCCGCTGCAAGTCATGCAAGCGGATCTTATGACTTTGGATGAGATACAGTGACAATACGAGGTACATTCTATTTGCAATTAGTATTTTCAGTCGCTACTCATATGCAATTCCATTGAAATTTAAGCGTGGGGAGGAGATTGCAATTGCTCCAGAAACAATAGCTGGCCAAGATTCCTATAGTAAAATTCAGACAGATCGAGAGGGTGAATTTGTCAATCCGGGTGTAAACAAAATTCTATTGAAATATGGTACAGAGTTGTATCATAGCCATAGTCCAATCAAGGCTGCATTGGCTTAACGGTTGATTAGAGCCCTTTGTCTTCTCATTTCCAGATATTGCACATTAAAAAACACTGCCACCTTTATTCATTTGGATAAAATAATGCATGTTTACAATCAACGTCCTCATCGCTCCCTGTCCAATCGCAGTCCTCTTAAAGTTCATCACGGTGACAGTACACGAAATTTTTCTAAAACAATATTCTTCTAGCAATGAAAATGGAATTAAAAGCAAATTCACTGCCGGGGATACAGTTCGAATGAATCGTACAAGCACTATTTTTAAAAAAGGAAATTATCTATGGTCTACTGAGTTTTTTAAAGCATCAAAAGTTCTAGAGACTAAACCCGTTACTTATCGACTACGAGACAGCAAAGATGATGAGATTTTGGGATTATTTTATGACTAAGAATTTCAAAAAGTTAAAGACAGTGGTTGTTATCAATTTGAAAAAGAATTAAAAACTCGAACAGAGAGTGGTAAGAAACAGTTGATAGTTCGCTGGCTTGGGTACAACTCTGAATTTGATTCTTTGATAGGTGTTGAAGACGTACACAATGTTCAATGATTTCTGTGTTATATTCATGTCCAATGTTTCCGATCTTCTCCATTACGAGTTGTATAGAACAAGTGATTTTTGGACTAAACTCTCCCCTGCCATTGAATTTGAAAGTAGATATGAAGCTGCTCTCGTCGATTGCATTATCAAGAATACAGATGATGTTCTAAGAAAGATGATCCCTTATGAGATTAAAATAAGACTCTTTGACTTCGGTCATGAAGGTGCGGTGGCAACTTTTGACTCTAATGATTACCCTATTGTAACCATACGCTACAGGGAATACAACAATATGCATGAGCTGTGTCGATTTATCAACAAAAAAATTGCAAGTCCAAAAAGAGGTCGTTTCACTTTCAACTATTCGACAAAACAAAGGAGAATTTATATTACCAATCCATTTCAGAATGAAAAAATTTTCGTCAATAAGAATTTGCATGAGGTTCTCGATTTTAACAAGCGTGTTATTAAACAGCAAATTTCAATGGCAAGAACCATGCTATCTATAAAGACTATGCACCTAGTTTCTCCTCGCACAGTTGTAAGTTTATTTACAGTTCATTTGTGGGATGGTCCTAATTAAAATTTTCCGCTTCAGAGTGTTTTAAAGAGAACAGGTACATAAAACGATATTCACCACTACAATATAAAATATCTCCACTATGTTCCCGTAAACACATCGTATTTGGAACTCTGTCAGTTAACACTAAGAAGTGAACTCGCAGAACTTTTAGCTATAAAAGAGTTTGTGTGTCATTACATGTTATTTTTGACTCATTGCTTAATATGAACAATAGAAGAATTCCATTTATCTGTCTTGTCCTGACATTGATTGTGATGTTGCTACTCTGATTCCTCGTCAAATAGGTCAGGGTTTGGACTATTACAAGGGACGTACTACAATGTCTGGCTATGGTCTTGGTAGTTGGTTTGCTAGGCTATTTCGTTCTGCATTACCCCTTGCCAGAAAATGTATTGTACCAGCTGCAACAAATTTTGCTGCCTCAAGACTACAGGACTGGGGCTTGGCTAAAAATTTAAACGAGAGTCTTAAGGAAAATCTTAGATCTTCAGCAAGAGCTGTTGGCGAACAATTGAAATACCAGCAAAATGGGAAGGGATCAAAAAGTGTGCATGGTCGTCATTCACTCATCAGTCTCTACCCAGATGGGAAGCGAAAGACATCAACAACAACGTGGAAGAAAAAAAAGAAGAGCAATAGGTAGAAAAAGATTGTTGGATCAAAGAAGGATTTCTTCTCTTAAGATGACCTATTTCACTCACAAAGAATCACATCCATCACTCACCTCGTCATTGAATCTATTCAATGCTGAAAATGTTGATGTCAGTGTCAAATATGGCTACAATGAACATTTTCATCCTCAACAACCCCTGTCGGAAATATACACTTTCAAATACTTTCCAACGAAGATTATTTAATCAATTTATCATCCAAATTTATTGATTTAAATGTCCTGGTGAAGAAAAAGTATATTAATCAAACTCCTATCGTTACCGACGGTCTCTTATCCTACACAATTTGAAAAACAAATTAATGTATTCATTAATGGAACATTGGTGAGCACTAGGAATAATTTATCAAACTATGCAAGCTACATACAATTTATGTTGATGACTTCAAAGTCATTCTAAGAAGTAAGAGGACAGGCACTGGGTTATGAATATAGATTGAATGTTCATACTGATGATGAGCTAACTGCTGTAGTGACCAAAGAGTATCATTTAGTTGGAAAATTCAATAATGAAATATTTAATATATCTCAATGGTTGCCTCCTAAAATTAAGATTGATATAAAGTTACTGCTAGCTGCAGCCAGTTTCATTTAAAAAAAAATACTTGCTGCAGCACCTGATGCAAATTTCAATATCCCTTCAGCAATTCTTCATGTTCGAAAACAACAGGTTATGAACTTTGTTTCAATTGTAGGGGAAAAACTGGGACCCAATGGTCGTAATCTCAAACATCTTGTTCTCCACACACTCACTAATCAACGTCGCTTGGTCACTGGCTCTTGTAGTTACACGAATGCATAATTTATCAATGGAGAAATCCCCTCAACACTCACCTTGGCCTTTGTCAAGAGTGCTAGTGCCGTTTGATCCTGGACTATATCCCCCACGATTTTGATTTTTTGGCTTATCCCGCCTTGTCTGCAAGGTGAATGGAATTCCCTTGTACAAATTATCATTTGATAAATAATCTTACAGAACTCTGTATCAATTGACAATGCAATCATTAGATCACGATTCACAACTATTTGAAAATGGAATAACCAATTCAATGTTTTCAAAAAATCATGGTGTAATTTTTTTTAGCTTGTCAGGCACTCAAGATATGAGTATTGTTAGAAGTGGGAATGTACGTTTAGAGTGAACATTTGCTGATGCTTTGACTGAAAGTATCACGTTAATATCACTAAGTCAATTTGAAATCTATTGGAGATCACCCCAGACGGTAGTGTTCTACTAGAGCACCTTGATCACAAATCCAATAATTGATGTTTTTAACTTGGACTCGTTCATGTCCAGATAAAAATCCTATTGTATACTAGTCACTGGCTATTTATATTTCAAACTGGGAAAAGTATTGCATTTTTTAACCCTCTGGGCTTCCCATATACATTCTACACTCCTCATATCAAAACCTATATTGAAAACAAGGGGTAATCTATTGTTCAAAACCTGAATAGAATAAAAGATTTGAAGTCCAAAGGCTGTGGCTTTCATGAACTATTGTATTTTGTTTTCCAATATCGTGGACATACCTACAAGGAATTTATCAAAATTTACGTAAACGATCCTCGTCTGATTGATTTTATTGTGGAAAATGCCCTCTCCCATCTGTATAATAAAGACTTTAGTGCTCTAAGAATAAAATTTTTCTGATAATGTTGGTAAATATATTTATTAATAAAACATATATATATAAAAAAGTCTTTTTTCTTTTTGTTAAGATTTTTTTCTACATGTAGGTATTCATCGTCGTCGGCAACGACTATCGGTTGTAGATCATATGCATTCACCTTGTATTGGTCATGTTGGGAAAAGTCAGGATCACATTTACTACAATACAATGTAGTTTAACTCTTATCATATCTCTTTGTGAAGTTAATGATACTTTTTCCATTTATATTGTGGAATTCACGTCTTTCAATTTGTTTATTTTGGGTTATGTCACAAACAAAATCCTCGAATGAAGAATCACTCTCTGTAACAGCCAAATAAAAATCCGTAGGCTTACAATCATAACTATCATTGTCTTCAGAACGATGACGTAGAAAACATACTCTCTTGTTGTTTCGACAATTGAAACGTGGACCAAATTCTTCTACTCAAAACAATTTAAATCCACGACGATACCATACTCTGGAGACTAATCTAAATGATTGTTGAGGGTTTTTTTCTATCATACATGGATAAGTGTTTTCCAACTGATTACATTTATCATAGTGAGAATTTGAGTATAGGAAACCTCATACATGGGAATTGCAACCTTCTTCAAGACATGAATTACAGTCCTTAATAGTAATTTCAAATCCTCTATGCACTTAGCATGGATTGCACAATCTAAACTTTTCATTATATTCATCTGTGACAGTGTAATTCTCACAGG
Organism: Artemia sp. Qi Xiang Cuo; assembly: GCF_049724085.1. Taxonomy (NCBI): domain Eukaryota; kingdom Metazoa; phylum Arthropoda; class Branchiopoda; order Anostraca; family Artemiidae; genus Artemia; species Artemia sp. Qi Xiang Cuo. The sequence goes on along the minus strand of NC_142807.1, from coordinate 47,493,835 downwards.
AAGACCAACTACCCAATGTATATAAACATAGTTTACAGGTGTTGCATATTTTTCCACTGTTGACTGTTGCACTGCCAAATAGAAACAATTTTGCGATCAAAAAGGAATGTTCTTTTTACTTTTAGAGAGAGAGAGAGAAAGTAATCGAGTCGCGTCTCACTTCAAAATCAATTGAAACCCGGTTGGACTTTTTTTAAATTGTCGACTTATTTGTTGTTCTCATGAAACAATCATTCGGATAGACTTTTGAATCAACATAGAATGTTTATGTAGTGTTCAGTAGTCAATACACAATATAATTTTGATTAGTTTCGATTAGTTTATCAACAAATTGAGTGACTGTATCCGACCCGCAGCGCAAAAGGTTCATAAAGTAATTCAACCATAGAGATTCGTTTTTCATGATATTGTCAAGCATTCTTTGAGAGAATATTATCTTTTGCACTGATAATTTTTAAAATTGGTTATTTAGATTCAAACATATTTCCAAAGTTATAACATTTTGCAAGATTTGTTTTTTCTTAAATCCATCCATTTTTTTGTTCTTGACACTCGTATTATCAAATATAAATTAAATCAACTCATAGAAAAAAAAATCTATTTTTGACCAAATTCTCATTGCCTATTGGTTCCCTTGGGGGAGAAGGAGTAAACAAATAACTAAAAATATTTAAACAAAAAAAATCATTATAAATCATGTTATTGTCAGAAATGCAATAATAAAATAATACATGTTCACTCTTTATTCCCAATATATCCCAATCCATTGTCCTCAATGTACTTCATGATTGCATTCAATGCAAGTTGTTGTCTGGGCATATTTGTAAAATTCACTTTAGCTGCAAACCAGAATTTTTATTGAAAGTTAGATTTTCTCAAAGATATAACATATCTACCAAACACATCACCCCACTGAAATGTTAGCCGACAATCCTTTGCAATTTCCACTTCTACATTGGGGACTCTCGCCTTCGCATCATTATTGTCAACTGCTTCAAGTTGCAATAGTGTCGAACTACTCATTTGTAATAATAGAAGGTTTTTCGAGCTATAATCAATGTAAGCTAGTCAAATGTCTTTGTGCAACTGATATATTAACTCCCTATCAAGTTTTTTATATCAACGCTCAAGGCCAAAGAAGTCGATTATGTAACAATTTGCGCAACTAAGTCATTGCATTACTCATGGCTAGAGAGTACGGTGACATTCAAGAACGCCTGGCCTTCATAGAGCTCATTGGCCTTCAAAAGTACCTGGCCTTGATACAGTTCACTGCTTCTTATGGCCGTTGTAGTATTAATTATAACATATCTACTGAAGTATACATACATTTTCGGGTGGAGGGGGAGGACAAATTCTCTGCTTGGTGTTTCTCCACGGGGCAATTTTTCATGGAGAGGGAAGTTTACGGGGGTGAACTTTTCAGGGGAAGTTTTACATTGGGGAAATTTGCCATAGGTCCTATACAAAATTCTTTTTATATTTCTTATATGGCTTTCTCTTTTGCGTCTCAATTTTACGCATGGAGATGTTAAGGGTAGTTGTCTGGGGTAAATTTTAACCGGGATTGAACTGCCTAGAAGGTATATCCGTGGGGAGGGGAATTTCTTTGTGGAGGTTCAGCCAGATTTCCAGGCATTATTTAAGAAAAGATCAGAAATTGGATAAAAAACAAGTTTTTGCAACAGAAAGTAAGGAGCAACATTAAAACTTAAAACGAATAGAAATTGTTACGTATATGAAGGAAGTTGCCTCGTTATAAACACCTCGCTCTTTACGCTAAAGTTTGAATTTTTCCCGATTCCTTAAGAGCTACTCCTGAAGCACAAGGGTCGCTTAATTACAACAATACATAGATTTTTAAAAAGTACTAAAACCATTAGTGTAAAGTTTGAGGTGTTGAGGAGGGGACAACCCTTTCATATACATAATAATTCCTGTTTGTTTTAATATTGCTCCGTACTTTCAATTGAAAAAACTTGCTTTTTTTGTAATATGTTAAAGACACCAAAAAGAACTGATATTTTTTAATGAGGCTTTTAAACGGTAAAGACGTACAAGCTGAAGAAGTTGAATATCTGCTTAAATCGTTCTAAGAAATGGGACATCAATCAAAAGAGCTTCAGTAGTCTTCGGTGTTAAAAAATCAACACTATGACTACGTCAAGAGGACAGGAGAATCAAGTATGAATCACGTGAAAGCAAACATGAGATAAAAACAGTTCACTATCAGTTTGTAAAAAAAATGAAACACAGCTTTAAGATTTTCAAGATGGAAAAAGTAAGACTCCTTGTGGAAAATTCAAAAGTGTGTTTTCTGAATTATAGACTAATGGCCAGTAAAGCCAAAAAATTATGTTTTTCTTCCCAACCACAAGCTCCGTCGTCACTCTCCTAGATTGGTCACATAAGCAAAGCGCATAAAAAGACTGGGTGACCTTGTTTTTAAAGAGGTATTTGGATTTATTGGATATAATAAATATCGGATTTATTACCCAACAAGAGCGTGTGGCTTTAATCGTGCAGTTGTGGGAATTTTTTGATAAACATTATTATTATCAATTGATGTTTCAAAGGAAAGCTCACACCTGACAGGATTTATAATTTTGATGTCCTAGGTCATTTCAGCTCTTTATTTCAAAATAAATTTAATGACTGGTTGAATACCAGCACAGGGCAGTGAATTTTAACATAAAAAGTGGAAGTTTGCGTGTTTCTGTTTGTGGGCCTTAGTATGTGTCTATGTTAGTAATTTTTACTATAATTTTGCTTGTCTTTATATCAGGCTCGTTCGAAAAGTCAAAATCTTAACCCCAATCAAGGCGAAGGACGGTGTTTTGGGGAGTTCAGATGTCCGAAATGCAACCGAAAATGGATGTCAGCGAATTCTTGGGCAAACTTTGGACAAGATTGTACTATCTGCAAAATTACAATCTTACCTCACAAACAGGTTGGTTATTATGTCAAAGTTCTAGGGTAAATTGAATAATGTAAGTTCTAGCTTTCGTGCATTTAGAGCACAGGCACAGATCGGTCTCCAAATGTTTTAAATAAAGAAACAAGTTTGGTAAATGAAAGTGAAGAGTGACATAAAACCTAAAACATCCAGAATTTTTCTGTATATAAACTAGGCTCCCTTCCCCACCTCTCAATCTTTACGTGCAAGTTTTGCATTTTAGTTTAACATATATAACCAATCGGTAATGGAAGAGTTTTCTTTACCGATTGCTTTTCGAAACATTTGAAAGGAAATTACATTTTTAAAGGAAATGCATATAAAAAGGATCATAAATATCATATCATAAGCGTCATGCGTTTAATGATCCTTGAGTCCTTGTGCAAAATTAAATGAATTTTAGCGGTATAATTCATATTTAGTTTAACCTTAAACAGTAAATTTTGTTGATTCATATGGTGGAATGAAAAGTTTTTTTTGTTTACAGTTTGGGTTTTATTGACAAGGGGCCGTTCTTTACTTACAGTTTGTTACTATAAATTGTCTAATCCACGGCTGTCTCATATCTTAGAGAGGTTTTCAACCCCCCCCCCCCCCCCCCGATCCCCTTTGTCTGTATCCAAAGTAAGTAATCTTGTAATATTGCTTATGGAATGATAATAATCTCTGAAAAACAACACCCTTTAAAATATCCCATGAACGATAACAAAAGGGGGGGGTGTTCATATTGTATTTTGTTTTCCGATGTCGTGGACATACCTACAAGGAATTTATCAAAATTTATCAGAATAATTTTTCTTCCAAGTTAAATTTACTCAAAGATATAACATATCGACCAAACTTATCATCCCACTCAAATGTTACCCAAGAATCCTTTACAATATCCACTGCTACATTGGGGACTCTCGTCTTTTTATCATTATTGCCAACTGCTTCAAGTTGCAATAGTGTTAAACCACTCATTTTTAATAATAGAAGATTTTCTGAACTTGAATCAATGTAAGTTAGTCAAATGTCTTTGTGGAACTGTGATATTAACTCCCTATCAAGTTTTTATATCAACGCTCAAGGCAAAAAAAATCGATTATGTAAGAATTTGCGCAACTAAGTCGTTGCACTACTCAAGACTAGAGAGTTCGGTGACATTCAAGAATGCCTGGCCTTGATAGGGCTCATTGGCCTTCAAAAGTACCTGGCCTTGATACGGTTCAGTGCTTCTTATGGCCGTTGTAGTATTAATTATAACATATCTACTGAAGTATACATACATTTTCGGGTGGAGGGGGAGGACAAATTCTCTGCTTGGTGTTTCTCCACGGGGCAATTTTTCATGGAGAGGGAAGTTTACGGGGGTGAACTTTTCAGGGGAAGTTTTACATTGGGGAAATTTGCCATAGGTCCTATACTAAATTCTTTTTATATTTCTTATATGGCTTTCTCTTTTGCGTCTCAATTTTACGCATGGAGATGTTAAGGGTAGTTGTCTGGGGTAAATTTTAACCGGGATTGAACTGCCTAGAAGGTATATCCGTGGGGAGGGGAATTTCTTTGTGGAGGTTCAGCCAGATTTCCAGGCATTATTTAAGAAAAGATCAGAAATTGGATAAAAAACAAGTTTTTGCAACAGAAAGTAAGGAGCAACATTAAAACTTAAAACGAATAGAAATTGTTACGTATATGAAGGAAGTTGCCTCGTTATAAACACCTCGCTCTTTACGCTAAAGTTTGAATTTTTCCCGATTCCTTAAGAGCTACTCCTGAAGCACAAGGGTCGCTTAATTACAACAATACATAGATTTTTAAAAAGTACTAAAACCATTAGTGTAAAGTTTGAGGTGTTGAGGAGGGGACAACCCTTTCATATACATAATAATTCCTGTTTGTTTTAATATTGCTCCGTACTTTCAATTGAAAAAACTTGCTTTTTTTGTAATATGTTAAAGACACCAAAAAGAACTGATATTTTTTAATGAGGCTTTTAAACGGTAAAGACGTACAAGCTGAAGAAGTTGAATATCTGCTTAAATCGTTCTAAGAAATGGGACATCAATCAAAAGAGCTTCAGTAGTCTTCGGTGTTAAAAAATCAACACTATGACTACGTCAAGAGGACAGGAGAATCAAGTATGAATCACGTGAAAGCAAACATGAGATAAAAACAGTTCACTATCAGTTTGTAAAAAAAATGAAACACAGCTTTAAGATTTTCAAGATGGAAAAAGTAAGACTCCTTGTGGAAAATTCAAAAGTGTGTTTTCTGAATTATAGACTAATGGCCAGTAAAGCCAAAAAATTATGTTTTTCTTCCCAACCACAAGCTCCGTCGTCACTCTCCTAGATTGGTCACATAAGCAAAGCGCATAAAAAGACTGGGTGACCTTGTTTTTAAAGAGGTATTTGGATTTATTGGATATAATAAATATCGGATTTATTACCCAACAAGAGCGTGTGGCTTTAATCGTGCAGTTGTGGGAATTTTTTGATAAACATTATTATTATCAATTGATGTTTCAAAGGAAAGCTCACACCTGACAGGATTTATAATTTTGATGTCCTAGGTCATTTCAGCTCTTTATTTCAAAATAAATTTAATGACTGGTTGAATACCAGCACAGGGCAGTGAATTTTAACATAAAAAGTGGAAGTTTGCGTGTTTCTGTTTGTGGGCCTTAGTATGTGTCTATGTTAGTAATTTTTACTATAATTTTGCTTGTCTTTATATCAGGCTCGTTCGAAAAGTCAAAATCTTAACCCCAATCAAGGCGAAGGACGGTGTTTTGGGGAGTTCAGATGTCCGAAATGCAACCGAAAATGGATGTCAGCGAATTCTTGGGCAAACTTTGGACAAGATTGTACTATCTGCAAAATTACAATCTTACCTCACAAACAGGTTGGTTATTATGTCAAAGTTCTAGGGTAAATTGAATAATGTAAGTTCTAGCTTTCGTGCATTTAGAGCACAGGCACAGATCGGTCTCCAAATGTTTTAAATAAAGAAACAAGTTTGGTAAATGAAAGTGAAGAGTGACATAAAACCTAAAACATCCAGAATTTTTCTGTATATAAACTAGGCTCCCTTCCCCACCTCTCAATCTTTACGTGCAAGTTTTGCATTTTAGTTTAACATATATAACCAATCGGTAATGGAAGAGTTTTCTTTACCGATTGCTTTTCGAAACATTTGAAAGGAAATTACATTTTTAAAGGAAATGCATATAAAAAGGATCATAAATATCATATCATAAGCGTCATGCGTTTAATGATCCTTGAGTCCTTGTGCAAAATTAAATGAATTTTAGCGGTATAATTCATATTTAGTTTAACCTTAAACAGTAAATTTTGTTGATTCATATGGTGGAATGAAAAGTTTTTTTTGTTTACAGTTTGGGTTTTATTGACAAGGGGCCGTTCTTTACTTACAGTTTGTTACTATAAATTGTCTAATCCACGGCTGTCTCATATCTTAGAGAGGTTTTCAACCCCCCCCCTCCCCCCCCCGATCCCCTTTGTCTGTATCCAAAGTAAGTAATCTTGTAATATTGCTTATGGAATGATAATAATCTCTGAAAAACAACACCCTTTAAAATATCCCATTAACGATAACAAAAGGGGGGGGGTGTTCATATTGTATTTTGTTTTCCGATGTCGTGGACATACCTACAAGGAATTTATCAAAATTTATCAGAATAATTTTTCTTCCAAGTTAAATTTACTCAAAGATATAACATATCGACCAAACTTATCATCCCACTCAAATGTTACCCAAGAATCCTTTACAATATCCACTGCTACGTTGGGGACTCTTGTCTTTTTATCATAATTGCCATCTCCTTCAAGTTGCAAGAGTGTAGAACCACTCATTTTTAATAATAGAAGGTTTTTTGAACTTTAATCAGTGTAAGCTAGTCAAATGTCTTTGTGGACCTGTGATATTAACTCCCTATCAAGTTTTTATATCAACGCTCAAGGCAAAAAAAATCGATTATGTAAGAATTTGCGCAACTAAGTCATTGCACTACTCAAGGATAGAGAGTTCGGTGACATTCAAGAACGTCTGGCCTTGATAGGGCTCATTGGCCTTCAAAAGTACCTGGCCTTGATACGGTTCAGTGCTTCTTATGGCCGTTGTAGTATTAATTATAACATATCTACTGAAGTATGCATACATTTTCGGGTGGGGGGGGGGGAGGACAAATTCTCTGCTTGGTGTTTCTCCACGGGGCAATTTTTCATGGAGAAGGAAGTTTCTGGGGGGTGAGCTTTTCAGGGGAAGTTTTACATTGTGGAAATTTGCCATAGTTCCTATACAAAATTCTTTTTATATGTCTTATATGGCTTTCTCTTTTGTGTCTCAATTTTACGCATGGAGATGTTAAGGGTAGTTTTCCGGGGTAAATTTTAACCGGGATTGAACTGCCTAGAAGGTATATCCGTGGGGAGGGGAATTTTTTTTGGTGGTTCAGCCAAATTTCCCGGCATTATTTAAGAAAAAATCAGAAATTGGATAAAAAACAAATTTTTGCAACAGAAAGTAAAGAGCAACATTAAAACTTAAAACGAATAGAAATTATTACGCATATGAAGGAAGTTGCCTCCTTTTAAAGACCTCGCTCTTTACGCTAAAGTTTGGATTTTACCAATTCCTTAAGAGCTACTCCTGAAACACAAGGGTCGCTTAATTACAACAATACATAGATTTTTAAAAAGTACTAAAACTATTACTGTAAAGTTTGAGGTGTTGAGGAGGGGACAACCCTTTCATATACATAATAATTCCTGTTCGTTTTAATGTTGCTCCGTACTTTCAATTGAAAAAACTTAAGAGTTTTAGTTTAGAGTTGTTGTTTAGTTTTAGATATGAGTTTTAGTTTAAAGTTTTAGTTTGATATTAGCTTACAGTTTTAGTTTGAGCTATAGTTTAGTTTAGTTGTAGTTGAGAGTCTCGAGTTTCAAGTTAGACTCTCAGCCCTTAGAGTTTTAGTTAGAGTTATATTTTATTTAAGTTTTAGTAGAGTGATTTTGGACTTGTAGTTTAGTTTTAGCTAAACGTTTTAGTTTAGACTTTTAGCCTAGAGTCATAGCTTAGAGTTTTTCGTTGCACTTTTAGTTTAGTTTAGTTTCAGATAAGAGTTTTAGTTTAGAGTTTCAGTTTGTTATTGGCTTACAGTTTTAGTTAGAGTTATAGTAGTTAAGAGTTTTAGTTTAGTATTTTAACTTCGAGTTTCAGCTTAGAGCTTTAGTTAGATTTATAGTTTAGTTTAATTTTATATAACACTTTTTTGTTAGACTTTAGAGTTTTAGTATATAGTTTAGAGTTTTATTGATTTTTATAGTTTAGTTTAATTTTTTTTAAGAGTTTTAGTTTAGAGTTGTAGTTTAGTTTAAGCTAAGAGTTTTAGTTTAGAGTTGTAGTTTAGTTTATTTTAGCTAAGAGTTTTAGTTTAAAGTTGTTGTTTAATTTTAGATATGAGTTTTAGTTTAGAGTTTTAGTTTGATATTAGCTTACAGTTTTAGTTAGAGTTATAGTTTAGTTTAGTTGTAGTTGAGAGTCTAGAATTTCAAGTTAGACTCTAAGCACTTACAGTTTTAGTTAGAGTTATATTTTATTTTAGTTTTGGTTAAGTGTTTTTGGACTTGTAGTTTAGTTTTAGCTAAACGTTTTAGTTTAGAGTTTCAGCCTAGAGTCATAGCCTAGAGTTTTTCGGTGCACTTTTAGTTTAGTTTAGTTTTAGATAAGAGTTTTAGTTTAGAGTTTAATTTTGGTATTAGCTTACAGTTTTAGTTAGAGTTATATTAGATAAAAGTTTTAGTGTGGAGTTTAGAGCTTTAGTTTAGAGTCCTAGCTTAGAGTTTTAGTTAGAGTTATAGCTTCGTTTAGTTTTAGCTAAGAGTATTAGTTCAGACTTCAGAGTCTTAGTTTAGAATTTAGAGTTTTAGTTTAGAGTTTAGAGTTTTAGTTTAGAGTCTTAGCTTAGAGTTTTAGTTCTATTTATTGTTTAGTTTAGTTTTAGTTGAGAATTTAGAGTTCAATTTTAGATTCTCAGCTTAGAGTTTTTTTAGAGTTATAGTTTAGTTTAGTTTTAGTTAGGAGCTTTAGTTTAGATCTCTAGTTTAGTTTTACTTAATAATTTTAGTTTAGAGTTTTACTTTAGAGTTTTAGTTAGAGTTATAGTTTTAGTTTAGTTTTAATTGAGAGTTTTAGTTTGATATTGGAATTTTAGTTTTGATTCTTAGCTTAGAGTTTTAGTTAGAGTTATAGTTTAGTTTAGTTTTAATTCAGAGTTTTAGTTAAGATTCTGAGCTTAGAGTTTTAGTTAGAGTTATAGTTTAATTTAGTTTTACTTAAGAATTTTAGTTTAGATGCGTTGTTTAGTTTTAGATAAGAGTCTTAGTTTAGAGCTTAGAGTTTTAGTTAAGAGTTTATTTTGAAGGTTTAGAATTTTAGTATACAGTTTAGAGTTTTATTTTAAAGTTTTAGATCACACTTTTAGTTAGTTATAGATTAGTGTAGTTTTAGTTAAGAGTTTACTTAGAATTATGCTTTAGTTTAGTTTTAGTTAAGAGTTTTACTTTTGAGTTGTTGTTCAGTTTCGGATAAGAGTTTTAGTTTAGATTTTAGAGTTTTAGTTTGGAGTCTTAGCCTACAGTTTTTGTTAGAGTTATAGTTTAGTTTAGTTTAAGTTTGGAGTCTAGAGTTTTATGTTAGAGTTTTAGCTTAGAGTTTTAGTTAGAGTTTAGAGTTTTAGTTTAGAGTCTTAGCTTAGAGTTTTAGTTCTGTTTGTAGTTAGGTTTAGTTTTAGTTGAGAATTTAGAGTTTTAGTTTAGAGTCATAGCTTAGAGTTTTTGTTAAAGTTATAGTTTAGTTTAGTTTTAGTTAGGAGCTTTAGTTTAGATCTCTATTTTATCTATACTTAGGCGTTTCAGTTTAGAGCTTAGAGTTTTAGTTTACAGTTCTACTTTAGAGTTATAGTTAGAGTTATACTTTTAGTTTATTTTTAGTTAAGAGTTTTAGTTTAGATATTGGAGTTTTAGTTTTGAGTCTTAGCTTAGAGTTTTAGTTAGAGTTATAGTTTAGTTTAGTTTTAATTCAGAGTTTTAGTTTAGAGTTTTAGCTTAGAGTTTTAGTCAGAGTTATAGTTTAGTTTAGTTTTAGTTAAGAATTTTAGTTTAGAGGTGTTGTTTAGTTTTAGATAAAAGTTTTAGTTTAGAGTTTTAGTTAGAGTTATAGTTTAGTTTAGTTTTAGTATAGAGTCTAGAGTTTTAATTTAGCGTGGTAGCTTAGAGTTTTAGTTAGAGTTATAGTTTACTTTAGTTTTAGTTAAGAGTTTTAGTTTAGACTTATAGTTTAGTTTTAGTTAAGAGTTTTAGTTTAGTTTTAGTTAAGAGTTTTAGTTTAGAGTTTAGAGTATTAGCTTAGAATCTTAGCTTAGAGTTTTAGTTAGAGTTATAGTTTAGTTTAGTTTCAGTTAAGAGCTTTAGTTTAGACTTGTAGTTTAGTTTTAGTTACGGGTTTTAGTTTAGAGTTTAGAGTTTTAGTTTGGGGTTTTAGCTTAGAGTTTTAGTTAGAGTTATAGATTAGTTTAGTTTTAGGTTAGAGTTGTAGTTTAGTTAAGAGTTTTAGTTTAGAGTTTTAGTTAGAGCTATAGTTTAGTTTAATTTCGGTTAAGAGCTTTAGTTTAGACTTGTAGTTTAGTTTTAGTTAAGAGTTTTAGTTTAGGGTTTTAGCTTAGAGTTGTAGTTAGAGTTATAGTGTAGTTTAGTTTTTGTTTAGAGTCGTAGTTTAGTTAAGAGTTTTAGTTTAGAGTTTTAGTTAGAGCTATAGTTCAGTTTAGTTTTAGTTAAGAGTTTTAGTTTAGAATTGTAGTTTAGTTTTAGTTAAGAGTTTTAGTTAAGAATTTTAGCTTGGAGATGTAGTTTACTTTTAGTTAAGAGTTATAGTTTAGAGTTTTAGTTTGGTATTAGCTTACAGTTTCAGTTAGAGTTATAGTTTAGTTTAGTTTTAGTTAAGAGTTATAGTTTTGTGCTATAGTTTAGTTTTAGTTTAGAGTTGTAGTTTAGTTTTAGGTAAGAGTTTTAGTTTAGAGGTTAAAGTTTTAGCTTAGAGTCCTATCGTTGAGTTTTAGTTAGAGCTATAGTTTAGTTTAGTTTTAGCTTAGAGTCTAGAGTTATAATTTAGAGTGTTAACTTAGAGTTTTAGTTTATTTTAGTTTTAGTTAAGAGTTTTAGCTTAGACTTATATTTTAGTTTTAGTTAAGAATTTTAGTTTAGGGTTATAGTTTAGTTTCAGTTAAGAGTTTTAGTTTAGAGTTTAGAATATTAGATTAGAATCTTAGCTTAGAGTTTTAGTTAGAGTTATAGTTTAGTCTACTTTCAGTTAAGAGCTTTAGTTTAGAATTGTAGTTTAGTTTTAGTTAAGAGTTTTAGTTTAGCGTTTTGGTTTAGTGTTTAGCTAAGATATTTAGTTAGAGTTATATCTTATTTCAGTTTTATTTTATATTTGTAGTTTAGTTGAGCTTTCTAGCTTATAGTTTTAGTTAGAGCTATAGTTTAGTTTAGTTTCAGTTAAGATTTTTAAATTATAGTTTTATTTTAGTTTTAGTTAAGAGTTTTAGTTAATAGTTTTATATTAGAGAGGTAGTTTAGTTTTAGTTAAGATTTTTAGTTTTGTGTTATAGTTTAGTTTTAGTTTAGAGTTGTAGTTTAGTTTTAGGTAAGAGTTTTAGTTTAGAGGTTAGAGTTTTAGCTTAGAGTCCTATCGTAGAGTTTTAGTAAGAGTTATATTTTAGTTTAGTTTTTGTTAGTTATAGATTAGTTTAGTTTTAGTTAAGAGTATAGTTAGAGTTATAGTTTTGTTTAGTTTTAATTAAGAGTTTTAGTTTTGATTCATTGTTTAGTTTTAGATAAGAGTTTTAGTTTAGAGTTTTAGTTTGGAGTCTTAGCCTAAAGTTTTTGTTAAAGTTATAGTTTAGTTTAGTTTTAGTTTGGAGTCTAGAGTCTTAAGTTAGGGTCTTAGCTTAGAGTTTTAGTTAGAGTTTTGAGTTTTAGTTTAGAGTCTTGGGTTAGAGTTTTAGTTATATTTATAGTTTAGTTTAGTGTTAGTTGAGAATTTAGAGTTTTAGTTTAGAGTCTTAGCTTAGAGTTTTAGCTAGAGTTATAGTTTAGTTTAGTTTTATCTAGGAGCTTTAGTTTAGATCTCTAGTTTAGTTTTACTTAAGAGCTTTAGTTTAGAGTTCATAGTTTTAGTTTACAGTTTTACTTTAGATTTTTAGCTAGAGTTATAATTTTAGTTTAGTTTTAGGTAGGAGTTTTATTTTAGATATTGAAGTTATAGTTCCGAGTCTTAGCTTAGAATTTTAGTTAGAGTTATAGTTTAGTTTAGTTTTAATTCAGATTTTTAGTTTAGAGTCTTAGCTTAGAGTTTTAGTTAGAGTTATAGTTTAGTTTAGTTAAGAATAGTTTTAGGTTTTTAGTTAAGAATTTTAGTTTAGAGGTGTTGTTTAGTCTTAGTTAAAAGTTTTTGTTTAGAGTTTTAGTTAGAGTTATAGTTTAGTTTAGTTTTAGTTTAGAGTCTAGAGATTTAATTTAGAGGGTTAGCTTAGAGTTTTAGTTAGAGTTATAGTTTAGTTTAGTGTTAGTTAAGAGTTTTAGTTTAGACTTTTAGTTTAGTTTTGGTTAAGAGTTTTACTTTAGAGTCGTTGTTTAGTTTTAGTTTAAGAGTTTTAGTCTAGAGTTTAGAGTATTAGCTTAGAATCTTAGCTTAGAGTTTTATTTAGAGTTATAGTTTAGTTTATTTTCAGTTAAGAGTTTTAGTTTAGACTTGTAGTTTAGTTTTAGTTAAGAGTCTTAGTTTAGAATTTAGAGTATTAGTTTAGGGTTTTAGCTTAGAGTTTTAGTTAGAGTTATAGTTTAGTTAAGTTTTAGTTAAGAGTTTTAGTTTAAGTCTGTAGTTTAGTTTTAGTTTAGAGTTGTAGTTTAGTTAAGAGTTTTAGTTTAGAGTTGTCGTTTAGTTTTATTTAATATTTTTAGTTTAGAGTTTAGAGTATTAGCTTATAATCTTAGCTTAGAGTTTTAGTTAGAGTTATAGTTTAGTTTAGTTTCAGTTAAGAGCTTTAGTTTAGACTTGTAGTTTAGTTTTAGTTACGGGTTTTAGTTTAGAGTTTAGAGTTTTAGTTTGGGGTTTTAGCTTAGAGTTTTAGTTAGAGTTATAGATTAGTTTAGTTTTAGGTTAGAGTTGTAGTTTAGTTAAGAGTTTTAGTTTAGAGTTTTAGTTAGAGCTATAGTTTAGTTTAGTTTCGGTTAAGAGCTTTAGTTTAGACTTGTAGTTTAGTTTTAGGTTAAGAGTTTTAGTTTAGGGTTTTAGCTTAGAGTTTTAGTTAGAGTTATAGTTTAGTTTAGTTTTAGTTTAGAGTTGTAGTTTAGTTAAGAGTTTTAGTTTAGAGTTTTATTTATAGCTATAGTTCAGTTTAGTTTTAGTTAAGAGTTTTAGTTTATAATTGTAGTTTAGTTTTAGTTAAGAGTTTTAGTTAAGAATTTTAGCTTGGAGATGTAGTTTACTTTTAGTTAAGAGTTTTAGTTTAGAGTTTTAGTTTGGTATTAGCTTACATTTTCAATTAGAGTTATAGTTTATTTTAGTTTTAGTTAAGAGTTTTAGTTTTGTGCTATAGTTTAGTTTTAGTTTAGAGTTGTAGTTTAGTTTTAGGTAAGAGTTTTAGTTTAGAGGTTAAAGTTTTAGCTTAGAGTCCTATCGTTGAGTTTTAGTTAGAGCTATAGTTTAGTTTAGTTTTAGCTTAGAGTCTAGAGTTATAATTTAGAGTGTTAACTTAGAGTTTTAGTTTATTTTAGTTTTAGTTAAGAGTTTTAGTTTAGACTTATAGTTTAGTTTTAGTTAAGATTTTTACTTTAGAGTTGTAGTTTAGTTTTAATTAAGAGTTTTAGTTTAGAGTTTAGACTATTAGCTTAGAGTCTTAGTTTAGTGTTTTAGTTAGATTTATAGTTTAGTTTTAGTTAAGAGTTTTAGTTTAGACTTATAGTTTAGTTTTAGTTTAGAGTTTTAGTTTAGAGTTATAGTTTAGTTTTAGTTAAGAGTTTTAGTTTAGAGAGAGTTATAATTTAGTTTACTTTTAGTTAAGATTTGTAGTTTAGTTAAGAGTTTTAGTTAGAGTTTTAGTTTAGTTTAGTTTTAGTTAAGAGTTTTAACTTAGAGTTGTAGTTTAGTTTTAGTTAAGAGTCTTAGTTAAGAGTTTTAGCTTAGAGAGTTAGTTTAGTTTTAGTTAAGAGTTTTAGTTTTGTGTTATAGTTTAGTTTTAGTTTAGAGTTGTAGTTTAGTTTTAGGTAAGAGTTTTAGTTTAGAGGTTAGAGTTTTAGCTTAGAGTCCTATCGTAGAGTTTTAGTAAGAGTTATAGTTTAGTTTAGTTTTTGTTAGTTATAGATTAGTTTAGTTTTAGTTCAGAGTTTAGTTAGAGTTATAGTTTAGTTTAGTTTTAGTTAAGAGTTTTAGTTTTGAGTTTAGAGTATTAGCTTAGAATATTAGCTTAGAGTTTTAGTTAGAGCTATGGTTAAGTATAGTTTCAGTTAAGAGTTCTAGCTTAGACTTGTAGTTCAGTTTTAGTTACGGGTTTTAGTTTAGAGTTTTAGTTTGGGGTTTTAGCTTAGGGTTTAAGTTAGAGCTATAGTTTAGTTTAGTTTTAGTTTAGAGTTGTAGTTTAGTTAAGAGTTTTAGTTTAGAGTTTTAGTTAGAGCTATAGTTTAGTTTAGTTTCTGTTAAGAGCTTTAGTTTAGACTTGTAGTTTAGTTTTAGTTAAGAGTTTTAGTTTAGGGTTTTAGCTTAGAGTTGTAGTTAGAGTTATAGTGTAGTTTAGTTTTTGTTTAGAGTCGTAGTTTAGTTAAGAGTTTTAGTTTAGAGTTTTAGTTAGAGCTATAGTTTAGTTTAGTTTTAGTTATAAGTTTTAGTTTAGAATTGTAGTTTAGTTTTAGTTAAGAGTTTTAGTTAAGAATTTTAGCTTGGAGATGTAGTTTACTTTTAGTTAAGAGTTATAGTTTAGAGTTTTAGTTTGGTATTAGCTTACAGTTTCAGTTAGAGTTATAGTTTATTTTAGTTTTAGTTAAGAGTTATAGTTTTGTGCTATAGTTTAGTTTTAGTTTAGAGTTGTAGTTTAGTTTTAGGTAAGAGTTTTAGTTTAGAGGTTAAAGTTTTAGCTTAGAGTCCTATCGTTGAGTTTTAGTTAGAGCTATAGTTTAGTTTAGTTTTAGCTTAGAGTCTAGAGTTATAATTTAGAGTGTTAACTTAGAGTTTTAGTTTATTTTAGTTTTAGTTAAGAGTTTTAGCTTAGAATTATATTTTAGTTTTAGTTAAGAGTTTTAGTTTAGGGTTATAGTTTAGTTTCAGTTAAGAGTTTAGAATATTAGCTTAGAATCTTAGCTTAGGGTTTTAGTTTGAGTTATAGTTTAGTCTAGTTTCAGTTAAGAGCTTTAGTTTAGACTTGTAGTTTAGTTTTAGTTAAGAGTTTTAGTTTAGAGTTATTGTTTAGTTTTAGTTAAGAGTTTTAGTTTAGAGAGAGTTATAATTTAGTTTACTTTTAGTTAAGATTTGTAGTTTAGTTGAGAGTTTTAGTTTAGAGTTTTAGTTAGAGTTATAGTTTAGTTTAGTTTCAGTTAAGAGTTTTAGTTTAGAGTTGTAGTTTAGTTTTAGATAATAGTTTTAGTTAAGAGTTTTAGTTTAGAGTTATAGTTTAGTTTTAGTTTAGAGTTGTAGTTTAGTTTTAGGTAAGAGTTTTAGTTTAGAGGTTAGACTTTTAGCTTAGAGTCCTATCGTAGAGTTTTAGTTAGAGTTATAGTTTAATTTAGTTTTTGTTAGTGATAGATTAGTTTAGTTTTAATTAAGATTTCAGTTAGAGTTATAGTTTTGTTTAGTTTTAATTAAGAGTTTTAGTTTTGATTCATTTTTTAGTTTTAGATAAGAGTTTTAGTTTAGAGTTTTAGTTTAGAGTCTTAGCCTACAGTTTTTGTTAGAGTTATAGTTTAGTTTTAGTTTGGAGTCTAGAGTCTTAAGTTAGGGTCTTAGCTTAGAGTTTTAGTTAGAGTTTTGAGTTTTAGTTTAGAGTCTTGGGTTAGAGTTTTAGTTATATTTATAGTTTAGTTTAGTGTTATTTGAGAATTTAGAGTGTTAGTTCAGAGTCTTAGCTTAGTGTGTTAGCTAGAGTTTTAGTTTAGCTTAGTTTTAGCTAGGAGCTATAGTTTTGATATCTAGTTTAGTTTTACTTAATAGTATCAGTTTAGAGTTCATAGTTTTTGTTTACAGTTTTACTTTAGAATTTTAGCAAGATTTATAGTTTAAGTTTAATTTTAGTTAGGAGTTTTTGTTTAGATATTGAAGTTATAGTTCCGAGTCTTAGCTTAGAATTTTAGTTAGAGTTATAGTTTAGTTTAGTTTTAATTCAGATTTTTAGTTTAGAGTCTTAGCTTAGAGTTTTAGTTAGAGTTATAGTTTAGTTTAGTTTTAGTTAATAATTTTAGTTTAGGTGTTGTTTAGTATTAGTTAAAAGTTTTTGTTTATAGTTTTAGTTAGAGTTATAGTTTAGTTTAGTTTTAGTTTAGAGTCTAGAGATTTAATTTAGAGGGTTAGCTTAGAGTTTTAGTTTGAGTTATAGTTTAGTTTAGTGTTAGTTAAGAGTTTTAGTTTAGACTTTTAGTTTAGTTTTAGTTAAGAGTTGTACTTTAGAGTCGTTGTTTAGTTTTATTTTAATAGTTTTATTATAGATTTTAGAGTATTAGCTTAGAATATTAGATTAGAGTTTTAGTTAGAGTTATAGTTTAGTTTAGTTTAAGTTAAGAGTTTTAGTTTAGACTTGTAGTTTAGTTTTAGTTAAGAGTCTTAGTTTAGAATTTAGAGTATTAGCTTAGGGTTTTAGCTTAGAGTTTTAGTTAGAGTTATAGTTTAGTTAAGTTTTAGTTAAGAGTTTTAGTTTAAGTCTGTAGTTTAGTTTTAGTTTAGAGTTGTAGTTTAGTTAAGAGTTTTAGTTTAGAGTTGTCGTTTAGTTTTATTTAATAGTTTTAGTTTAGAGTTTAGAGTATTATCTTATAATATTATCTTAGAGTTTTAGTTATAGTTATAGTTTAGTTTAGTTTCAGTTAAGAGCTTTAGTTTAGACTTGTAGTTTAGTTTTAGTTACGGGTTTTAGTTTAGAGTTTAGAGTTTTAGTTTAGGGTTTTAGCTTAGAGTTTTAGTTAGAGTTATAGATTAGTTTAGTTTTAGGTTAGAGTTGTAGTTTAGTTAAGAGTTTTAGTTTAGAGTTTTAGTTAGAGCTATAGTTTAGTTTAGTTTCGGTTAAGAGCTTTAGTTTAGACTTGTAGTTTAGTTTTAGGTTAAGAGTTTTAGTTTAGGGTTTTAGATTAGAGTTTTAGTTAGAGTTATAGTTTAGTTTAGTTTTAGTTTAGAGTGGTAGTTTAGTTAAGAGTTTTAGTTTAGAGTTTTTGTTAGAGCTACAGTTAGTTTTAGTTAAGAGTTTTAGTTTAGAGTTGTAGTTTAGTTTTAGTTAAGAGTTTTAGTTAAGAATTTTAGCTTGGAGATGTAGTTTACTTTTAGTTAAGAGTTATAGTTTAGAGTTTTAGTTTGGTATTAGCTTACATTTTCAGTTAGAGTTATAGTTTATTTTAGTTTTAGTTAAGAGTTTTAGTTTTGTGCTATAGTTTAGTTTTAGTTTAGAGTTGTAGTTTAGTTTTAGGTAAGAGTTTTAGTTTAGAGGTTAAAGTTTTAGCTTAGAGTCCTATCGTTGAGTTTTAGTTAGAGCTATAGTTTAGTTTAGTTTTAGTTTAGAGTCTAGAGTTATAATTTAGAGTGTTAACTTAGAGTTTTAGTTTATTTTATTTTTAGTTAAGAGTTTTAGTTTAGACTTATAGTTTAGTTTTATGTAAGATTTTTAGTTAAGAGTCGCCGTTTATTTTTATTTAAGAGTTTTAGTTTAGAGTTTAGAGTATTAGATAATATTAATAGCTTAGAGTTTTACTTATAGCTACAGTTTAGTTTAGTTTAAGTTAATCGTTTTAGTTTAGAATTGTAGTGTATTTTTATTTAAGAGTTATAGTTTAGAATTATAGTTATGAGTCTTAGCTAAGAGTTTTAGTTAGAGTTATAACTTATTTTAGTTTTAGTTAAGATTTGTAGTTTACTTGAGAGTTTTAGTTTAGAGTTTTGGTTGGAGCTATAGTTTGGTTTAGTTTTAGTTAAAAGTTTTAGTTTAGAGTTGTAGTTTAGTTTTAGTTAAGAGTTTTAGCTTAGAGATGTAGTTTAGTTTTAGTTAAGAGTTTTAGTTTTGTGTTATAGTTTAGTTTTAGTTTAGAGTTGTAGTTTATTTTTAGGTAAGAGTTTTAGTTTAGAGGTTTGACTTTTAGCTTAGAGTCCTATGGTAGAGTTTTAGTCAGAGTTATAGTTTAGTTTAGTTTTTGTTAGTGATAGATTAGTTTGGTTTTAGTTAAGAGTTTAGTTAGAGTTATAGTTTAGTTTAGTTTTAGTTAAGAGTTTTAGTTTTGAGTTATTGTTTAGTTTTAGATAAGAGTTTTAGTTTAGAGTTTTAGTTTAGAGTCTTAGCCTACAGTTTTTGTTAGAGTTATAATTTAGTTTATTTTTAGTTTGGAGTCTAGAGTCTTAAGTTAGGGTCTTAGCTTAGAGTTTTAGTTAGAGTTTTGAGTTTTAGTTTAGAGTCTTGGGTTAGAGTTTTAGTTATATTTATAGTTTAGTTTAGTTTTAGTTGAGAATTTAGAGTTTTAGTTTAGAGTCTTAGCTTAGAGTTTTAGCTAGAGTTTTAGTTTAGCTTAGTTTTAGATAGGAGCTATAGTTTAGATATCTAGTTTAGTTTTAATTAAGAGTATCATTTTAGAGTTTCATAGTTTTAGTTTACAGTTTTACTTTATAATTTTAGCAAGAGTTATAGTTTTAGTTTAGTTTTAGGTAGGAGTTTTCTTTTAGATATTGAAGTTATAGTTCCGAGTCTTAGCTTAGAATTTTAGTTAGAGTTATAGTTTAGTTTAGTTTTAATTCAGATTTTTAGTTTAGAGTCTTAGCTTAGAGTTTTAGTTAGAGTTATAGTTTAGTTTAGTTTTAGTTAAGAATTTTAGTTTAGAGGTGTTGTTTAGTCTTAGTTAAAAGTTTTTGTTTAGAGTTTTAGTTAGAGTTATAGTTTAGTTTAGTTTTAGTTTAGAGTCTAGAGATTTAATTTAGAGGGTTAGCTTAGAGTTTTAGTTTGAGTTATAGTTTAGTTAAGTTTTAGTTAAGAGTTTTAGTTTAGACTTTTAGTTTAGTTTTAGTTAAGAGTTTTACTTTAGAGTCGTTGTTTAGTTTTATTTTAAGAGTTTTAGTCTAGAGTTTAGAGTATTAGCTTAGAATCTTAGCTTAGAGTTTTAGTTAGAGTTATAGTTTAGTTTAGTTTCAGTTAAGAGTTTTAGTTTAGACTTGTAGTTTAGTTTTAGTTAAGAGTCTTAGTTTAGAATTTAGAGTATTAGTTTAGGGTTTTATCTTAGAGTTTTAGTTTGAGTTATAGTTTAGTTAAGTTTTAGTTAAGAGTTTTAGTTTAAGTCTGTAGTTTAGATTTAGTTTAGAGTTGTAGTTTAGTTAAGAGTTTTAGTTTAGAGTTGTCGTTTATTTTTATTTAATATTTTTAGTTTATATTTTAGAGTATTAGCTTATAATCTTATCTTAGAGTTTTAGTTAGAGTTATAGTTTAGTTTAGTTTCAGTTAAGATCTTTAGTTTAGACTTGTAGTTTAGTTTTAGTTACGGGTTTTAGTTTAGAGTTTAGAGTTTTAGTTTGAGGTTTTAGCTTAGAGTTTTAGTTAGAGTTATAGATTAGTTTAGTTTTAGGTTAGAGTTGTAGTTTAGTTAAGAGTTTTAGTTTAGTGTTTTAGTTAGAGTTATAGTTTAGTTTAGTTTCAGTTAAGAGTTTTAGTTTAGACTTGTAGTTTAGTTTTAGTTAAGAGTTTTACTTTAGGGTTTTAGATTAGAGTTTTAGTTAGAGTTATAGTTTAGTTTAGTTTTAGTTTAGAGTGGTAGTTTAGTTAAGAGTTTTAGTTTAGAGTTTTTGTTAGAGATACAGTTCAGTTTAGTTTTAGTTAAGAGTTTTAGTTTAGAGTTGTAGTTTAGTTTTAGTTAAGAGTTTTAGTTAAGAATTTTAGCTTGGAGATGTAGTTTACTTTTAGTTAAGAGTTTTAGTTTAGAGTTTTAGTTTGGTATTAGCTTACATTTTCAGTTAGAGTTATAGTTTAGTTTGGTTTTAGTTAAGAGTTTTAGTTTTGTGCTATAGTTTAGTTTTAGTTTAGAGTTGTAGTTTAGTTTTAGGTAAGAGTTTTAGTTTAGAGGTTAAAGTTTTAGCTTAGAGTCCTATCGTTGAGTTTTAGTTAGAGCTATAGTTTAGTTTAGTTTTAGTTTAGAGTCTAGAGTTATAATTTAGAGTGTTAACTTAGAGTTTTAGTTTATTTTAGTTTTAGTTAAGAGTTTTAGCTTAGACTTATATTTTAGATTTAGTTAAGAGTTTTAGTTTAGAGTTGTAGTTTAGTTTTAGTTAAGAGTTTTATTTTATAGTTTAGAGTATTAGCTTAGAATCTTAGCTTAGAGTTTTAGTTAGAGTTATAGTTTAGTTTCAGTTAAGAGCTTTAGTTTAGACTTGTAGTTTAGTTTTAGTTAAGAGTTTTAGTTTAGAGTTTTAGTTTAGAGTTTTAGCTTAGAGTTTTAGTTAGAGTTATAATTTAGTTTACTTGTATTTAAGATCGGTAGGTTAGTTTTACTTGATCGTGTTAGTTTCGAATCTTAGTTGGAGTTACAGCTTAGTTTATTTACAGTTAAGAGTTTTAGCTTAGAGTTTTAATTTAGTCTTATATAGGATTCTTAGTTAATAGTTTTAGATTAGATGGGTAGTTTAGTTTTAGTTAAGATTTTTAGCTTTGTGTTATAGTTTAGTTTTAGCTTAGAGATGTAGTTTAGTTTTAGGTAAGAGTTTTAGTTTAGAGATTAGAGTTTTAGCTTAGAGTCCTATTGCAGAGTTTTGGTTAGAGTTATAGTTTAGTTTAGTTTTTGTTAGTGATAGATTAGTTTAGTTTTAATTAAGAGTACAGTTAGAGTTATAGTTTTGTTCAGTTTTAATTATGAGTTTTAGTTTTGAGTTATTGTTTAGTTTTAGATAAGAGTTTTAGTTTAGAGTTTTAGTTTAGAGTCTTAGCCTACAGTTTTTGTTAGAGTTATAGTTAAGTTTAGTTTTAGTTTGGAGTCTAGAGTCTTAAGTTAGGGTCTTAGCTTAGAGTTTTAGTTAGAGTTTTGAGTTTTAATTTAGAGTCTTGGGTTAGAGTTTTAGTTATATTTATAGTTTTGTTTAGTGTTAGTTGAGAATTTAGAGTGTTAGTTCAGAGTGTTAGCTTAGTGTGTTAGCTAGAGTTTTAGTTTAGCTTAGTTTTAGCTAAGAGCTATAGTTTTGATATCTAGTTTAGTTTTACTTAAGAGTTTCAGTTTAGAGTTTCATAGTTTTAGTTTACAGTTTTACTTTAGAATTTTAGCTAGAGTTATAATTTTAGTTTAGTTTTAGTTAAGAGTTTTAGTTTAGATATTGAAGTTATAGTTCCGAGTCTTAGCTTAGAATTTTAGTTAGAGTTATAGTTTAGTTTAGTTTTAATTCAGATTTTTAGTTTAGAGTCTTAGCTTAGAGTTTTAGTTAGAGTTATAGTTTAGTTTAGTTAAGAATAGTTTTAGGTTTTTAGTTAAGAATTTTAGTTTAGAGGTGTTGTTTAGTCTTAGTTAAAAGTTTTTGTTTAGAGTTTTAGTTAGAGTTATAGTTTAGTTTAGTTTTAGTTTAGAGTCTAGAGATTTAATTTAGAGTGTTAGATTAGAGTTTTAGTTAGAGTTATAGTTTAGTTTAGTGTTAGTTAAGAGTTTTAGTTTAGACTTTTAGTTTAGTTTTAGTTAAGAGTTTTACTTTAGAGTTGTTGTTTAGTTTTATTTTAAGATTTTTATTATATAGTTTAGAGTATTATCTTATAATCTTAGCTTAGAGTTTTAGTTAGAGTTATAGTTTATAGAGTCATTAGGGAGAACACGTGGTTAATGGGGTCAATGACCTAAATTGATTGCGTAATCAAAGTGTGTCAACAACAACAACATCGACCTTGACATTCGCTGAGAGCGTGCACTTACAACAATAACAACATCGACCTTGGAACACCTGTGCTGTCGACCTCAATTCACCTATCGCAGAATCAATAATTCCCCTTAGAAACAACAAATTAATTCCCCTTTCTTGACAGATCAATCAACCAATGACATCATCTGTCAGACTTTAAAAATTTTCGCATAGAAACGATTCTCCAGGAATAGATCCAAGTCATTAATGTCTTTGCCTTGAAACAACTCTTTTGGTCGAACTCCAAAGGATATTAATAGCCAGCAAGGCCATGGAAACAATTCTCCAAGAAACATCTTAGCGATGAATTGTTTTAGTGCGGGAATCAGGTTTCTTATTAATTTGAAATGCATCAGCGCAGAGATGCCAAAAACAAAAGGAACACGCTGAATTACGTTTAGGGATTATTTGGGCGAAACTGTTTTAGACAGGTTATGGAACTATTTCAGCAGAAACAGTTAGAGACATTTTAAAAGATGATTTTTGAAGAGATTTTAGAAGAGAATTTAATGGTGAAACTCTGTGGTCGTTATAATACACAAGTTTCATTTGAACAGTGTTGTGAGGTCCTCCTAACCCAACCCCAAAGGGTTCCAATCCTCCTACCCCCAACCCCGAAGGAAGCCCCCGGTCCTCAAAGGCCCCCAAGCTCCCAAAGGAACACCGGCGCCCCCAAAGGCCCTCCCTGAGCCCCAAAGGCCCTCCCTTAGTCCCCAAAGGTCCCCCAAGCTCCCAAAGGGCCAACCGGCCCCCAGGGTCTCACAGACCCTCAAAGGCTCTCCCCGAGCCCCTGTCTCTCGTTGATGTGTGTTGTCTGAAACCTATGATTTGGGATGTGTAGTTTGCTACTTCAGGCTTTTTCTGAGCTAAGGTTTCCTAGTCTTTCCTAGGTGAATGTTGTCTGAAACCAATAGTTTGGGATGAGTAGTTTGCTATTTCAGGCTTTTATGAGCTAGGTTTCTTAGACTTTCGTTGGTGTGTGTTGACTGAAACAGATGATTTGGGATATGTAGTTTGATATTTTTGACTTTTCTGAGATGGATTTCTTAGCCGTTCATAGGTGTGTGGTGTCTGAAACCTATGATTTGGGATGTGTAGTTTGCTATTTTCGACTTTTCTGGGCTGGATTTCTTAGCCTTTCATAGGCGTTTGTTGTCTGAAACTTCTAGTTTGGGATGAGTAGTTTTCCATTTCAGGCTTTTCTGAGCTAAGGTTTTCTAGTATTTCGTAGGTGAATGTTGTCTGAAACCAATAGTTTGGGATGAGTAGTTTGCTATTTTTGACTTTTCTGAGCTAGGTTTCTTAGTCTTTCGTTGGTGTGTGTTGACTGAAACCGATGATTTGGGATATGTAGTTTGGCTTTTATGAGCTAGGTTTCTTAGCCATTTCGTTGGTGTGTGTTGACTGAAACATATGATTTGGGATATGTAGTTTGCTATTTTTGACTTTTCTGAGCTGGATTTCTTAGCCGTTCATAGGTGTGTGGTGTCTGAAACCTACGATTTGGGATGTGTAGTTTGCTATTTTCGACTTTTCTGAGCTGCGATTTCCTCAGCCTTTCATAGGCGTTTTGTTGTCTAAAACTTCTAGTTTGGGATGAGTAGTTTGCTATTTCAGGCTTTTCTGAGCTAAGGTTTTCTAGTATTTCGTAGGTGAATGTTGTCTTGAAACCAATAGTTTGGGATGAGTAGTTTGCTATTTTTGACTTTTCTGAGCTAGGTTTCTTAGTCTTCGTTGGTGTGTGTTGACTGAAACCGATGATTTGGGATATGTAGTTTGCTATTTTTGACTTTTCTGAGCTGGATTTCTTAGTCTTTCATAGGTGTGTGTTGTATCTGAAACCTATGATTTGGGATGGGTGGATTGCTACTTTTGACTTTTCTGAGCTGGATTTCTTAGCCTTTCATAGGTGTTTGTTGTCTGAAACCTATAGTTTGGGATGACTAGTTTGCTATTTTTGACTTTTCTGAGCTAGGTTTCTTAGTCTTTCGTTGGTGTGTGTTGACTGAAACCTATGATTTGGGATATGTATTTTGCTATTTCCGACTTTTCTGAGCTGGATTTCTTAGTCTTTCGTAGGTGTGTTGGTGTCTGAAACCTATGATTTGGGATGTGTGGGTTGCTATTTTTTGACTTTTCTGAGCTGGATTTCTTAGCCTTTCATAGGTGTGTGGTGTCTGAAACCTATGATTTGGGATGTGTAGTTTGCTATTTTCGTCTTTTCTGAGCTAGGTTTCTTAGCCTTTCATAGGTATGTGTTGTCAGAACATTATGATTTGAGAGGTATAGTTTTCTTTTTGGAATTTTAAGAGCTAGGATTCTTAGTCACTCATAGGTGTTTGTTGTCTGAAACTTCGAGTTTGGGATGAGTAGTTGGCTATTTCAGACTTTTCTGAGCTAAGGTTTCTTAGTATTTCGTAGGTGAATGCTGTCTGAAACTTATGATTTGGGATATGTAAATTACTATTTCGGGCTTTTCTGAGTTGGATTTATTAGCCTTTCATAGGTGTGTGGTGTCTGAAACCTATGATTTGGGATGTGTAATTTGCTATTTTCGACTTTTCTGAGCTATGTTTCTTAGCCTTTCTTAGGTTTGTGTTGTCAGAACATTATGATTTGGGATGTGTAGTTTGCTATTTCAGGCTTTTCTGAGCTAAGGATTTCTAGTATTTCGTAGGTGAATGTTGTCTGAAACCAATAGTTTGGGATGAGTAGTTTGCTATTTTTGACTTTTTCTGAGCTAGGTTTCTTAGTCTTTCGTTGGTGTGTGTTGACTGAAACCTATGATTTGGGATATGTAGTTTGCTATTTTTGACTTTTCTGAGTTGGATTTCTTAGTCTTTCATAGGTGTGTGTTGTCTGAAACCTATGATTTGGGATAGGTGGATTGCTACTTTTGACTTTTCTGAGCTGGAATTCTTAGCCTTTCATAGGTGTTTGTTGTCTGAAACCTATAGTTTGGGATGACTAGTTTGCTATTTCTGACTTTTCTGAGCTAGGTTTCTTAGCCGTTCTTAGGTGAGTGTTGTCTGAAACCAATGATTTTGGATATGTAATTTGCTATTTCTGACCTTTCATAACCGGATTTCTTAGTCTTTCGTAGGTGTGTGGTGTCTGGAACCTATGATTTGGGATGTGCGGGTTGCTATTTTTTTACTTTTCTGAGCAGGATTTATTAGCCATTAGTAGGTGTGTGTTGACTGAAACCTATGATTTGGGATGGTTAATTTGCTATTTTTGACTTTTCTGAGCTAGATTTCTTAGCCTTTCATAGGTGTGTCCTTTCAGAAAATTATGATTTGGGAGGTATAGTTTGCTTTTGGACTTTTCAGAGCTAGGATTCTTAGTCACTCATAGGTGTTTGTTGTCTGAAACTTCGAGTTTGGGATGAGTAGTTGGCTATTTCAGACTTTTCTGAGCTAAGGTTTCTTAGTATTTCGTAGGTGAATGCTGTCTGAAACTTATGATTTGGGATAT